>NC_056735.1:924442239-924499739 GCF_019279795.1 Protopterus annectens
CCTCTGTGAGACCGAACCCTGTTCATACTTGAGTCCATTGAGTCCATGTACATAGCCTGCACTAATTCTACCAATGTTTCTGAGACTTTGGAATAAGCTTTCTTGGGACATTGTCTTATGCCTTCGCCAAGTCTAGAGATGCCCAGTTGGACCCTTTCCTCATTTCTAGTTTTGTCTTAACTGTCTGTCACACTGCAAACAAAAGGCCAGTTCTGCTGCATTATGATGTGAATCCAAACTGCTCATCTCCCATCTTACTTTCTACTACTCCTCTGGATATTCATCAGTCACCCTCTCCAGAACATTCATGCAGTGCGACACACATTTGATACCACTGTACTGCCTACAGTTGTGTGTGTTCCCTTTGTTTTTGTACATTAGCACTATGTTTATTCTCCAGTCATCTTGGATACAGCTTTTTCTCCATACATTTATAAGTACCCTCAAGAGCTGTTTCTCCTCCATTCACCCAACATATTAATTATATCTGCTGTGACTTTATCTTAACCTGTTGCTTTTCCTGACTTTGTGTTCCTTGGTACTGTTCTGACTTCCTCCTGGATCGGCTCCTGTTCTTCTTACGTCTTAGGCTCTGTCTGTGGCAGTACAGTTTCAGTTGGGTTTTCTTCATTCAGAAGCTAATGGAAGTACTTCTTCCATCTGCCTTTGACATCCTGTGGCTGTGCCTTGCAACCTGATAAGAATTTCTTTCTGCCATCTACTGAGTCACTTTTTAGATGCTGATAGAGTGCCTCTGATACCTTATTTTTTACTATTGCAAATTCTTTAGTAGCCTCTCTGTTAGTCAGCCAGTATTCTTTCTTAACCTGGTCTGTCTTTTCTATGTCACCATTTTTACTGCACTCCTTTCTTTTAATGACTTCCTGGACTTCTTCATTCCATCAGCAGTTTTACTTAACGTACCTTATTTCCATACTTGGTATGGCTGCATATCTGTTCTAGAGTCCTTACATATTCTGTTTTGAGGCATTGCTATGCTTCTTCTTCAAGTCCACCAATTTCCTCATCCCATACCTCTCCACCTTTTAGCGTAAGAAATCTGGACAAAGCCTGATATAATGGGGGAACAAAGGCCCAAAAATAGGGACACATTTTATATATTACTCATAAACTTAGAAAGTTGCTTGAATAACAATATTTCTGTTAGCATGCATTTTCTGAAGGATATGAAGTCTGAAACTAAAATGCATGTCATTATTTAGTGACTTTAATCCTCAGATAATCCTAGTGATTTGCTAGAAAACCGCTTACTTTATAAGAAACAGACCAAAAATATGAGGCAAAAATCTGGATATTCTTCAAAAATCTGTACCGTTGAGAGGTATACCTCTTCCTCTTCTTCATGAAGTGCCAGAGCCCTGAGTATTTCCTTGAAATCCTATACTTTGTCTCCAGTCACTTTCTAGGTCTTCAGCCTAGTTACTGTTGACCATAGAACCTTCTCTGTCCAAAGCTTGCAGCTGATTGTGGCAACCAATGGTTTATGTTGTGGGCCAGCTATTTCACTGGGGATGGCTTTGCAGTCACTGATTTTACCCCAGTGCCCTTTCCTTACTGGGAGAAAGTCTACCTAAGTTGTATGCTGGCCACACTTGTATGTGATCTTGAGACTGTCTCTCTTGCTGACCCATGTGTTGGCTACCATCAAGCCATTTTCCAGACATAAATCTAGAAAGGCCTTGCCTTCTTTATTCCTGTTGCCCCACCCATGAGGACCCAGACAGTCCTCATATCCTGTTCTGTCTATCACGATGTGTATGTGCAGGTCACCCAAATTCCTGTTCTTCTGCTTTATCTAGTAGGTCCTGCAACTGCTGACTTGATGCAGTCTTTTCCTTATTATCATAATCCTACTGTGGGGCATAAACTGAGATTATGAATACTGTCCTAGCCTTACATAGGAATCTGATTACCATGTATCTGTGACTAATTCTGAAGGCATCCCTCACTGTCTTCAGAATCCTCTCCCTCATCACAATTCTCACCATTTCAAGTCTATCCTCCAACTGTGTAGTAGAATCTGGATCCCAAGTCATGTAGGTGGCTTTGCTGCACTGCCCTTCCATCTTGTCTCCTGGATGCATAAGATGTCTAGTTTTCTCATTACCATCATGTCATCTACTTCCAAGGTGCATCCTATGAGTTAACCTACATTAAGTGTAGCAATTCTTAGTTCGTGTTTGGCGAGTTGATTGGTTTTATGTACAGCTTTCACTAAACATAGGTATTCAAGATAACCCAGGCTGGGCAACTGGACACTGGCTAGCCAGCAACTTATTGACCCAGAGATGCTGAGCATTTTGGTGGGCACAGACTGGTCAACAGAGGCACATACACCCCTCCTGCCATTAGCATGGGTCCCTGTCATAGGTGGGAGTTAGATGCATCCTCTACCCACTTATCACTGGCAAATTCCCATGCCCATTTTTGGCAAAATTAGTCTACATAACCGAATCACCGAGTGGCTAGCCCTAAAACAGTGTGCAGTTTGTGATCAGTGTTCTCCTATCTTGAGGATACTGCACACGACAGCTGATGCCCAGAGCAGTTGATCTATAAAACTCTTCCCCATATAGGTCTCATCTAGAGTCCATGCTATTGTCTACAACTCCATTCTTGGGTCAGTTTGAGGGGAAACACTTAACATACTTTTGGGATGTGGGAAAAACCTCACAGAGGCACAGGAAGAACATGCAACTTTTATACAGACATTGGATTTAGCTCAGGATTGAACCTTGTAGCTGCAAGTCAAAGACCTTAACCATTATGTCAACTGGTTGAGAAATACTCTCTAGCAAAAATAAAATATACAAAGTTAAGTTTTTCATTGTCTGTCATTCTAAAGATAATGTTTATTTTTGTTACAGTAAAAACGTATGTGTTTACATATTAATAGCACACTCTTACATAATAGAAAACATACCTTTTAGAGATGGAAGTCGAACAGATGTTACACTGATTACATCTGCAGCTACATCCCTGTTGTAAGGGGATAAAATACTGGCTGTTGGTGGAGAATTATTCACTGTATAGAAACTAGCATTTGTCTGCAGTTGGAATACTGTTCAAAGTAATACAGAAGGTCATTATTGCCTTTCAGATTTAATATTTATTCAGTAAGTTTTTAGTGCATTCTAGTTCACTAATATGTTTCCTGGGATATTAAGAACTTCCATAAACTGTCCTGATAAGCAGTAAACAGTTATCAAGTACAAAATTGAAGCACAAGTAAAATCGGAACAAGTCAAAGCTCATCTTTAAAGAGAATGAATATATAAACACAGCCCTTTACTTATGGGCTGAATATTTTCATTTTAGAAATTAAAACATTTTCACGTTGCTTGTGTTTCCATTTATAACTCCATTAAAGTGACATTTTTTTCTGTGATTTGTTGATATTAAGGTGCCTTTCAGAACCACTAATGACTTACAAGCTTCATAAAGAGCTCATCCTTGCAGTGAGTAAGTATACACATTTTTATTCTGTGAAAATTTATTTGTATACTCACAAAATTAAGTTTTTCGCTTTTAGTTGTATAGCTAAGTTAAATAACTCTCGAAAGCTGTATTACTAGCATTGGGCAAGTGGTCAAATTCTGCCTGTCATTTTCAGATGTTTGCAAGTAAGAATGAATAGGTGTCTCTTTGATGCTTAACCTTTGGAGTAAGACACTGTGAGCAATCTGTCTCCTTTTGCCAGTGCTGACTACACTTCTATTCTATGTTCTCATTTATATTGGTATTGTGTTTCCCCCAGAGACAATTATGCAGATCCTTATTAGATGGAGCATTGATCTCACCCACTAGATGATGGACTTCTGACATCTACCTCCGTTGCTCATGCCATTTTCCATTTGCCTAACTAAGATAATGTAACTTGCACTCACCAAACTTCTAGAAGTGGTTGAACACAATTTGGTTAATCCTGAGACAAACTATAAGGTATTATGCCCTTTAAAATTGGAGTTTTATCCTGTGGTCAAATCTGAGAGGACAGGTATTCTTTTTACTGGGATGGACAGGGATATTGAGTCATCCTCCACCATCTTCTCATGTAGATCAGTACTGTTTAAAGATCATCATCAAAGTTTTTTTATAATTTTGTTGTTTGCTGTAATTATGATCTTATCATGTCAGGTGGACTTGTTTATTGTAATCTAAATGCTGTTTTTACCGTATTTTCTTTACTGGCATTATTTATTAAATTTAACAAACTTGTTTTTATGGCACACTGAGCAGCTCTCTGATTACTACCTGGCTCTGATTCATATGAGCCAGCATTGGGATGTTACAATAAGGGGATTAAACTGCTTTTAGTGGATAGGCATGCCTTGTTTTGTATGCAGCAGATTTCAACTGATAAAGGGATCTAGACTACGGAATATTCAGTAGGAGAGTCAATCAGATATTTAAACAGTAAAAAAAATAAGTAAATGCAATTCTATTCAATTATGAGGCGACGAGAGAGCTGTAACAGGGTAAGATTCAAGCATACAGTGCTTGGCATACATTGTAACACAGCTATAACACTGTAATAAATAGTTTTCTGACATGGGATCCTCACTTTTAGGAATAAAGATATGATTATGTGAATCACGTCTGTGGTGATCTACATTAAAGTATGTTTGTATAAGTTATACTTTGACTAGATTAGTGCTGAAATGAAAACTGTTCATTCAGCTTAATGGGGTTCTAGACCAATCATAACATCCTTGTGTATGTGGGATGAGGTGCTGTGAGGAAGGCAGACTGCCTGCAGTACCAAATGTAGGGGGGTCTGAATGGAGAAATAAAATCAGGAACTGAAAGAGAGTAGTATTAGTGGAATTGAATTCACCTCAAGTCTTTGTGAATACTTTTACTTGGTGGACCTTTTTTGTACAAAATCTCACAAGGAGTATACTGACATATAGACTGTATTTTATATTTAATGGAGAAAGGCAGGTCAGAAAAATAAAAAAAAAGAAGACTGCACAGGATTCAGGATAAAAAGTGCCTACTTCAGGTATATGCATCAGCTAGGACTGGAACAAAGGGCAGTGTAAAATCTTCATAACATAGACACCTTCCTGCAACATGGCTACACGAGGCTCAGGCCAAAGGTTGTGCCTCTGAGGTAGAAAGAACTAGTCCAAAAAATTCAAATAAACCAATAGGCCAAGCAAGAGACATTGAGACAGTAATGTGGATTGTTAAGGATAAGGAAACGTTTATGTATTATTACGCGGTGGTGGTGGTGCTGTGGTAGCGTTGTCGCCTCACAGTAAGATGCTGACCGGTTCGACTCTCAGCTAGAGCGTCTTCTGCATGGAGACATGCGTGAATGGGCGTACCTTCGTTGAAGGTTGTGGGTTAGGGCTGGCAACTCAGCACATAAAAATCAACTGCCAATCATTAACGGACTGGAGTTCCGCTGTGGCGGCCCCTAACTGGGAAATGCCGAAAGACACAACAACAACAACTGATACACATAAAATAGAATTTCCAGCCAGAGAATATGTAGCAAGGTTGATAAGAGGAAAGAAACGCACCTGAACAGGAAATACTTTTAGAAGGCACCGATAATACTTTTAAGATTCTTAATATACCAGTTCAGAAGAAATACTACTTAGGTAAAGAAACATGGGGCTAACTACGAAAGGAAAGTACAAAAAAGGAAGTAAGACAAGACAAAAGCAAAACACAGAGATGATACTTCTTCTTCTTCTGCTTTCGGCTTTTCCCGGTTAGGGGTCGCCACAGCAGATCACCGTCCGCTCCTGATTGGCAGTGGAGTTGTATGATGTCGAGTTCAAAACACAGAGGTTATTATAAGGTACAAAATAGAAGCATAAACACGGGAAAGAAAAAGAGATCTAATTTGGTGCAATATTTATGCCGAGAGGAGAGCTAAAATAATCAAAACAAAATGCAGCTTCAAAAATATCTGAAGAGAAATATAAACAAAAACAAAAATACTCAAAAAAAAAAGAAAGAAAAGTTAATTTAGTGACGTGAAAATTAAAGAACTGGAAATGACAGACCATCTGTGAAGTGAAGGACTTTGTGTGGTCACTATGACATAGGCAATATTGCACCACAGTGGGCCAATGAGTCTTCAGATGGAGAAGCAGCAGATGGAATCGGATATATCTGAGAAGCTACACTACAGAGTGATGTTCTGGAACCATCTGTAGGAGACTCACACGAAAGTTGAATTAGAATTGCACAACAAGGGAAAGAGCAGTAAACACTAAAAACTGTGACACAAGTGATTGTGCAACATCTTGTGCTAATCTGGCCCCAGAGGAGTAAGGTGCATCTGAGGAAAATATGCCACAGGTCAGTGTTTTGGAACCATCTGTAGGAGACTTGCATGAAAGTCTAATTAGAACTATACAGCAAGAAAAAGAAGAGGAAACAAAGGGCAAATAGGGTACTCTGAGTCCAGACAAAAATAATCTAAGAGAAGACCTGCCTGATTTAGTAGAGATTATCAGAGATATTATGGTGGATGATAGAAACAGGTTACAGAAAGTAAATAAGACAGAAAATGTTTGAAGACTGGTAAAACAGATGAACTTCTTAATTAGGACTATTAAGAGAAAATCAAGGGATGTAACCAAAATAAAATACACATGAACCGAACTAAAAACAAAATAAGAAATTACACCAAAAACCTGAACTGAGACAATAAATCCAACCACAGGACTGCCAAAGTAACTTGTTAAGTGCTTTCACTCACTTTAATACACACAAGCTTCATCAGGACAAACTTTTCATTCATTGAAAATCCCTTAAATACCATTTAGTACAAAATCACATGACTTTATTTGAAAACCTTAAGGTAACCTTCCTACTTACATTTTGAATTTTTGAATATGTCTAATATAAAACAACTAATATATACAAAGTTAAGTATGTTAACATGCTGATATTTAATCAAATAATTAAAATAAAATTAAATATGTTTCAATAAACTTAAAAATAATGTAATAATAATATTTTAACATAATAAAATTATTTGATAATGGCCATCTGTAAAAAACATTTCATGTTGACTGTGCCATTAAGGCCAGGAGGCAGTCCTGTGGTTGGATTTATTGTCAACTGATAATACAAAAACTGAGAAGCTGGAAACTCTTGTTTATGGATTTGGATAGCAAGGATTAAACAGTGAAAACGTTTTTAGTCTCTTTAGCTTTATACATAGGTTAGGCATTTTTTTATCAACCAGTGGAGAAGTTGTGGACAATAATTAATACAGAGTTGAATTTCTCTGGGACTTGAACAGGGCAAGGATCATGTGGGATAAATTGATCCTTCAAATAGAACAAGGTGGTATAAGATTACCTGATTTGATGGGATATTTTAGAGAGTTAAGACTCATATACATAAGCATGCTGAATGGAAGTCAAATCAATGGAAGCCGATAAACTATAAAACAATGAATTTTATTGACTGCTTTCATCCCCTCTACAGGGACTTTATCAAAATATTGAATGCAAGTAAAACCACTGAAATTTATACACTCCTACACTATGAGTACCACAGTAAATTTAGCACATATTCAATTAAATTACCCAGTAAAATAATTAACCCTTAAAGGTGCTATTAAAAACAGCTAATGTTATTGCATTCATATTGTTTGTGCATAAGCTTGAAGTAAACAATTTACTGTGAGTTCATAGGACTTTGAAACAAAACCTTATTTGTTTGTGTATAAAAATCGATAATTTTCTAGCCTTAATCTGCAAAATAGATGCAATAGACAGTGATTCCTTTAAACATGGAGAAGCCTGCACCTAACCTAAGTTGCTGTACCAATTCTGGGAATACTAAAAGTACCTTCCAATCACCTCCTCATGGGTTATGAATAACTTGTTCCAGTATTCCAAAATGGAATTTATGATAAGCTTGACAGTGTAAAGTATGTTTGTATAAAGCATTGTTATCCGTTTCCTTTGAAATATCATAAAGGTTTTATATTCTAATTTTTAGATGATATTCAGTTTTGACAACATAAAAGGCTGGGCATCCCAAACACATAGCAATATACACCACACTCTGTGATAAACAATTCCCCTTGTGAAAAACTACCCTTGAATTTAAAACATTATTTAATACTACACTTTTCTTTTGTAAAATGTAAGTACACAGATTACAATGCCCGCAGCAAGTAGTTCCTCTTTGTTGTTCTATTAGCATTGGTTCCTGCATTAATACCATTTTTGAACAGATGATTCAAGGTGAGGGCTGTCTTAAAAATAAAGTTTCAGTTCTTAACAAACTATAAATAGAGAAATTACTCCTAAAAATATTCCAGTTTTTGTTAATAAAATTCTTGATTTCTGTAGACCATTTACTGTATTGTACTCACCCCCCATCGAAATTAATTCCTAAAAGGGGATTGTATTTGCCACCCCATTCATGCAAAACTTCCTTACAATAGTCGTTGACCATATTCTCATTGTACCCCTTAACCATAAACATGTTCTTTAATACTTTTAATTCCCCCACCACATCTTCTTGATGGGAAGTCATTCTAGCCACCCACCAGACTTTTTTCTGGAGAAAAAGAATGGCTACTAAAAAAGTGCAAATATGAATTACAAAATGGTTTCCTTTAAATATTTGATTTCAAACGTGTAGTAGTATGTGTAAAGGAAACAATGGGAGGACATATATAATGCTCATAATTATGCAACAAAGTCTAGAAGATTCAATATTTTGGTTGAAAGTGTTTGCATAGGTATTTCTGTACTCCAAGCAAACTCCAAGTAGTTTTTCCTCAGGTAGATGGCACATACTAGAGGTGCGATGTGGAAGAAAAAGCATATTATTGGGGAGTGTAACGAGTTGGCAGACTTCAGAAATTCCCTACAGAGTACTCTGTCGAAAATATTGGAGGAGTAAATTGATGCAAGTAAGGAAATGTTTTTTTGAGCTGGGATACAGGATTTGAATTGCCTAGACATAGTAAGGGCTTGTTAAGTTTAATTCTGGTGGCTGCCAAAAAAAAAACAATTACTAGAGAGTGGACATCAAAGTCTAAACAAAATGTAT
The DNA here is from genome assembly GCF_019279795.1 of Protopterus annectens. Classification (NCBI taxonomy): domain Eukaryota; kingdom Metazoa; phylum Chordata; order Ceratodontiformes; family Protopteridae; genus Protopterus; species Protopterus annectens. Next base: position 924,451,306 of record NC_056735.1, read on the forward strand.
TTCAACTATTGAATATTGTAACAGAGATAAAAGAACTGGAAGTGGGAACTCTAGAAAAGGGTAGGAGCAAATTAAATTGAAAAAAAAAAGGAGATTATGGGAACAATTCATGTAGAATAATGTTTTAGAGGAGAAGGAGTGAGATTTACGAGTAGGCAGGAACTGAGCAGTTTATGTAATGCTGGACTCATGGTACTTACACAAAAAGCATATGTGATGTATAATGTTTGTAAGAATATGTTAATATGGCTTGTTTTCTTTTATATAAATGTGTGTTTGCCTTTATCTTAAATGATAATTCAATGAAGGTGTTAAAAAATCATTAGCTTGGGAAGTCATGCCTGCCTCCTCCCCTCTGTGGGCCCTTCCCTCTAGTAGAGGCTGTGCCAGCAGAGCAGTTTGCTTTGCCAAGAACCATTTTTGCTAATCAAACGTGTGCTGCCTGGGCTGCAGTCAGGACTGTGTCCCTCAATGATACTGGTGCACACTCAACACCTCTTATCTGTTAGTCATAGGGATCTGGGAGGTGACATGCTATTGGATCATTGGGCACGACTGGCAGCCTTCTGCCTGTTGCAGCATGATACCTGCTCTTGAGGCACGTGAACTTGTGCTGCCTAGGCTGCACTCAGGACTGTGTTCCTCAATGATACTGGTGCACACTCAGCACCTCTTATCTGTTAGTCATAGGGATCTAGGAGGTGACATGCTATTGGATCATTGGGCACGGCTGGCAGTCTTCTACCTGTTGCAGCATGATACCTGCTCATGAGGCACGTAATGGCATTATCTGAGAAAAACGACTTGCACGTTATCACAATTCTGCTAGACTCCGATGGCTTGGTGTAAGAATAGGTCTTTTATTTTGCCACAGATCTGCCAGACCCAATAACCACCTTGCCTTTTGTTGCACAAATAGTGCCACTATCAACAATAGTCACTGATTTTGTAGTTTCCTGGTGGTGTGAAAAATTTACTAACATGTTGTCCAGTAAAATGTTTTGGAGGAACTACAATTTTGAATCTGGAAAATCTAAGTGATGATAGACATTATTCCATTAAATACTAATCATGACTGGGAAATTTAAGATAGCAAGTAGAGAGTTGTCAAACATATATACTACTCTTCTGCATTACTGAAGTGAAAAGTCCTGGTAGATCTTCACTGAGCTCCCATCTGGCTGAAAACTCAGGACTGAGTCAGGATCACACAACTTATCCACAATGTTCCTAAATTTTATACAGGGTATCTGAATAGCAGGTCTTCTGTAAGATATGTTCATAGGTTGTATGAAAAAGGTAAGCTCTTTTGATGACTGATGACTGATGGTATGTAAAGCTAAACGTCTGAGAACTTGTACTTTTCCAACAAGGCAGTTACAATGCCATCTTCGTAGTTCTCATATAGTCTGACTGTACTCAGATTATTTCAGTTCTGCATGTTTTCCAAGTTATCTAGCTTTTCCTGTATGGCACTAACAAAGGGTTGTGTTCTGTTACTGTTTTCTGTGTATCACAGAGCTGTGATCCTTATAGCAAGCCATCAGATTCTAAACAATCAGATTACATACACAACATTAAGACATTTTGTACTTATAAAAACAATTCACGCTTCAGTCACTCTTCTTTCTCCCCTTTGTCTTAAACTGTTTGCATTTCCAATGCTAAGGCACAATATTGTTAGCACAGTATTTTTAAGTTTCAAATCCAGCATTCATTTCAGGTCATCCTATAATCAGTTACATTTCACACACTTTTTCTCATATTTCCACAGATCTTGTCTTTTTGGCACTTGGTTTTTACTGACTTTGGAATTAAAGTTGTCCAAACCACTTAAGAATGGCAAAATGCCTCCATGGATCTAATGCCAGGCATTGCAGATAAGGGTGTAGCTAGGCATACTCAGTGTACTGAAATGAGTACATTTTGTTTCCTGAGCATCTCTTGTAAATGTCAACAGCACAGAATGTTTAGAACTGTGTAAATGAATATTCACAGTATAGTGGTACACAAAGAATTCTTGTGCAAAAGGAACACACCTCTAAAACTAGCCTTTATGGAAATAAATTGTAACAGTTGAAAATAACACGCTTCTTCCCATGTATTTGAGGGTAGGATGTTGAGGGCTGAGTACATTTTTAAAATGAAAAGTGGGTAGTGGGGGCAGCAACATTAGGTTTGAGTATAAAATGTAAATCTCTGGCTATACCCCTGAATTTGCAGACATCCTTTTCAGATGGTCAGAGGGAACCAAGACTTATTATGAAAGGGCCTGGGGTGGTTCCACAAATTCTGGTGAAGGAGGAGATTTCAATGACTGTACCAATTTCTGGTCCTTCCACATTTCATAAGGCAAATATGTAAAAAAAAGAAGGAAAAAACAAAGCATATTTCTTCTACCAGGGACCCTCAAATTGAGTGACAAATTTTACTCAGGGCTTATTTAATTCCCTTATGGCTTTGAAGCCTTCTTTGAGCGTCTCTGTCCCTGCTCCTCCTTGAACATCTTCCCCTCAAAAGATGAGTCAGGGACCAGGATTCATCTGATGAGGAAGTTTCCTTGGATGAGGATTCCTTGTCCTCAGCTACCTCAGGAACAGTTACTTTTCTTCCCAGAGGTGCTTCAAAATCTGTTAAATCAGGGAGCTATTTAAAAGTTTCCACAGGATCAAAGGGGAAAAGGGTTCTATTCAAGGAAGTTTCTCGTACCCAGAAAAGATGGTCCTTGGATACCCATTCTGGATCTTTCATACATGAATACCTTTCTGAAAACACCTTCCTTTTGCATGTTATCTCTTCAGACCTTGTTTCCTTTAATTATTTTTATTTATCTATTTATTTTTATTTTATGTTTGTTTACCGGGAATGTCCTACTGAAACGAGGTCCATTTACAGCAAAGGTCCAGGGGGAAAAGCTCCATAACAACACAATTTCAACAAACAAAAACAATTCTGTACAGTGGCATATATACAATCAAAGAGATATATCATATATTTGTTTGTTCTAAGCAAGCTTAGCTTAAACGTAGTAGACCCTGGATGTCAGTATTGGTAGAACAAAGCATACATTGAGTGATGCAATCAAAAACTGATGCCATTAAGGAGACATGTCACAGGATAAAAATAATTTGCAAGGTAGTAGCCCTGAAAGGGAGTATTAGACTACTGTATGTTAGCTATGGTAAGCAGTGAAGAGAGGAGGGTGGCAAGATTTGGAGGAGAGCAGGAAAGCATTTATGTGATGCAAGGACAGAGCCATGATTGCAAGAGGTATGACTTAAATGACTTCTTGAAAAGTGAGATAGATGGTGCTGAGGAGAAATTGTGGGTGAGGTTATTCCATTCCCTAGTGATGGTGTGAGAGAAAAGACCTTTCCCTGCAGTGTTATTGGCTTTTGATATGCAGAGCAGGGTTTTGTTGGATGAGCGTAGAGGACGATTTGCTGAATATTGGTTTAGTAGTTGGTTTAGGGCTAGGGTTTTGTGGGGCTTCCTTATTATGTTGAAGGTGAGTACTAGATGGTGATAACTAATTAGCTGAGAGAGTTCTAACCTCTGTAGTTGCTTTAGGGCAAGACAGTGATAACTTCTAAAAGTGGAGTTATTGGCGAATTTTGCAATTTTATTGTAACGTGACTCTAGTTTGTCTATGTCTGTTTTCCTGATATGAATTAGGATTGGTGATGCATACGATAGGGTAGACAAGAGGTGGGTTTGGGCTAGGGAGATTTGTGCTTGATCTGATAGGAACTGTTTGTGTTTGTATAAAGTTTTTTATGTACCTTTGTAATGGTTTGCGAGATATGGACATCAAAGTGAAGATCCTTATCTATTTCAACACAAGGGAGCTTAGTATGGGGGGAATGAGAGATTGTGGTCCCATTTTTGGAAGTGATAGTGAAGGATGGAAGTGTGGTTTTGGATTTATTGGGAGTAAAAAGGAGTAGTTTGGTGTTATTGGGGTTTAAAGTAAGTTGGATAGCAGTAATCCATTGTTCTACTGAGCAGAAGGATTCTTGGGTAGGCTTTTGAAGAGTGGTTATGGATGGGGCTAAGCAGATTAGTGTAGAGTCATCTGCGCACTGTATGAGTGAAGCATGTAGAGTGGAGGTATGAAGTTTGTTAGTGAAAATGGTGAATAGTAGAGGACCCAGTATAGATCCTTGAGGAATGTCTATAGTGGTTGGTAGTAGAGGTGATAGTATACCTTGCCATTTGACTGATTGTTTTCTATCAGAGAGATGTTTTTTGAACTAGGAAGTAGTGGAGGGAGTGAAGAATCTGGGGGATATAGTGTCTAAGAGTAGGTTATGGGAGACCATGTCAAATGCTTTTGATAGATCTAAGAATATGGCTGATATGAAGTTGTTGTTTCTTAGTTGGTTAAACTGATTGGTAAAGGACTGAAGAGCAGTAGTTGTACTGTGGTTTGGGTGGAAGCCATGCTGTGTGGGGGAGAGGAGATTATGTGATGTTAAGAAGTTCATTACCTGGGTGTACATACATTTCTCCAGAAGCTTGGAAAGGGGGGATAGGATAGCAATTGGCTGGTAGTTTGTTAGTTCATAGGAGTTGCCGTCTTTGTGAAGGGGAATAATATATGATACTTTCCATAGTTGGGGTATATAAGTTTCTTTTATAGAGCAGTTTATAAGAATTGAGACAGGTTAGGCTAGTGACTCTGTAGCTAATTTTAGGAAATTAGTGGGTAGACCATCTGCTGCGAGAGTGGTGGGTTTTAGTTTAGAGAGTAGTTTTCTACCTGTGGAGGTTGGTGCAGCTGAGAGTGTAAAGGTGCGTATGTTAGTTTGATCTATAGTTGGGGTGAATTTGGAGTTATTGTTGGATAGCTGGGTAGATAATGAGAGGATAGATTCAGTTAAGTGATGATTAAATTGAGAAGCTATGCTGTCATTATCAGAATTGGTGTTGGGAGCTGGGGTGGTAGTTTAGCCAGGTTTTAGAAGGGAATTGATAGCCTGTCAGAACTTTTGGGGGTTTTTGGAATGTTTGTTTTGGATGTCTAGGAAGTAGTTTTGTTTATCCATTTTTGTTTGTTTTTTGGCCTGATTCCGAAGTTTTTTGATATTTCTGTCTTTCTTGGATAGTGTTATTCTTTTTCCAGTTCTTCCAGGCATTGTCTCTGGCTTTTAGTAAGGCTTTTGTTGTATTTAGCCAGGGGGCATAGTTAACTTTAGTTTTAATTTTCCTGATGAGAGTTAGTATATTTAGAACATTCATAAAAATAGTATTGAAAAACTCAACTGCCTGGTCTGATGGTAGAGTTTTTAGTGGGTTCCAGTCACATTGCTGTAACATGCTCTTAAGAGTTTGTGGATTTACCTTGTGCTCATCTCTAGTTTCCTTGAACAGTTTGGGTTTGGGTATGTTTGCTTGTTTACGAAGGAGGAATGTGGGGCAGTGGTCACTCAGTACATCAGGTAGGCAGCCTACATGATAATTTTCTTTAGGGAGATTAACTAAAGTCCAGTCGAGAATGGATTTTATTTTGATTTTTTTGTCAATTCTGGTGGGTTCTTGGATTAATTGTGAGAATCTGAATAAGTTAATATGGTTTGAGGGATTGTTGGAGTTGCAGGCTAGCCAGTCTAGGCTTAGGTCGCCTAGCAGGATGGTTTCTTGGGGTAGGTTGATTGTGGCCTGTTGTAATATCTCTTCTATTATGGGTGAGTTATTTCCTGGAGGAATATAACTGCAGAGGATGTTGATTCACTTTTTGTTTCTGAGGGACATAACGGAGCCTAATGTCTCAGCATTCTGAAATTTGGGAAGAGCAAGAGAACCAAATACTGTAAAAAAGTATCAGTAACTGCAAGATATTAACGGAGCAAGAAGGTAATATAATCAAAATGTTAGGAAAAGTATTATTTAGTAGTTATTAAACTGTGATTACTTTCCCAAGGAGGGAGCGGATAATTAGGAGCTATAGAATGGGGAGTATGACTTAATAGAAATCAACCAACTTTTGGTAAGAAGGGAAAAAAAACCTGGAGATAAATGTAGTTCCTAGCTTTTACATGGTAAAATGCTGCCCCTGGTGGCAAAAAGAGATAGTGTAAATCAGAGATAAGAAATCCCTCTATTTAGTAATTTAATCTAGGGTTAAGAAGTACCGGAGGGGGGAGAGAGGCAAGCAGTCTGCGGTAGGCTGCTAAAAAGAACACACACACGGAATGGCAACTAGCACATATGGATATTAAATAATTAGTCCACAATTACTTATTAGCAGGCTACATACATTCAAAATTCTTCCTAAGGTTTTCCTAGCATCTCTGGATGTCAAGGATGCCTACCTTCACAAACCTATTCGTCCACTTTTCAGGAAATGTTTACATTTCTCTGTTGCTTCCTAGCATTTTCAGTTCTTTGCTTTATCCTTTGGCCTCTTAACTGCCTCAAGGGTATTCAACAAATGCCTAGTTCCTGTGATTGTTTTCTGCAGGCTTCAAGGCATCCAAGTATTTTGCTTACCTGGACGATTTCCTCTTTCAAGCATCCTCTTCAGAGACATTTCTGCAAAACCTTCACTTTGCCATTACTCTTTTGCAAAGACTGGGGTTCACAATAATCTTCAAAAAGTCCTCTCTAACCCATTCTCAAGATCATGTTTTCCTGGAATGCTGGATTCAGACAGTGCCTTTGCTGGCATCCCTGCCTCTGCCAAAGGTCTTGACTGTCATTTCCTTCTGTGAAAGTTTTCACAGCCAGAGAGTTTCTGAGACTTCTGGGTTTTATGGCATCCACCATTACCATGTTACCTCTAGCCAAACTCCACTTGAGGAAATTCCAGTGGTTCCTGAAGTCAGTCAGCAACAACATGTACATCCCATAGAATTTACAGCTCCCCTTCTTCCTAGTCTAAAGAGGGAACTTCATTGTTGGATTCAACAATTGTCTCTGAACCCGGGCCTTCCTTCTAACTATCTCTTCCATCTCAAGAACCATTCACAGATGCCTCAGAGGTAGGTTGAGGAGCAGCCTTTGGCACAGTGAAAGTGCAAAGGGTCTGGTCTCCTGTTCAGCAGAAGGAGCATGTCAACATCAAAGAGTGTGATGCTGTATCACTTGCATTTTAAGTGTCTTTATCGATTCTTTTATCAGTATTTTAACAGTATTTTAAAATTATTAAAATTTGAGTTTGTTTTACTATGGTTCTGGATACTATTATTTTTTATTTTTTGACAACATCAAAGAGACGAGAGCACTTCTGCTAGCACTTCAGGCCTTCCATCCTCTTTTCCCCCAGTGCCTCTCAAAATGTTTACAGACAACACCACACACCTGTGGTATGTGAACAAATTGAGGGAACAACATCTTACCTTCTTTGCAGGCTTGCACTCATATATTGGAGCTTGCGGTTCAGTATCATGTGACTCTTCAGGTGGTTTATATTCCCTCAGGTCAAAGTTTTGTGGCAGGCACTCTGAGCTGGTCCTTGATTCAATCCCACGATTCTGGACATTGTCCACAAGTGGAGTGCTTCTTAAATAGATCTGTTTGCCTCCCCTTTGAACAGACAACTTTTTCAGTCTTGTGTCAAGAGTCCCAGGTCCTCTGATTTGGAAGGTGGATGCTCTGTCATTTTCTTGGACCGGGGTGTTTCTTTATGTACCTCCCCCCATTCTGAAAGTTGTGTTCAGGATTCAACAGAACAAACCCAAAATCTTGATGGTGACTCCCTCTTTGCCAAGACAGCATTGGTTCCCTCTTCTTCTGCATTTAGCCAAGGGCAATCATCACAAGTTTCCTCACAAGGTGCACCTACTCACATAAGACATGGGATCTCTCATCCATCCTGTCCACTCTTCAACTGACTCTGTGGGTGACAGGATTTTGATTCCACAGAGACATTTTTTTTTTCTGAGGACGTGCTTAGGGTTATGCAGGAGGCGAGGAAACCCAATACTAGGAAATCTTATGTATGCAAATGGAAGAGGTTTTCTGTCTGGTGTCTTTTACGTAACTGGGATCCACTCTTGATGGATGTTTCTGTGGTTCTGTCTTATCTGTGTGAATTGCTCAATGCTGGTTTGGCTTATTCTTCTGTTAAGTCCCACTTATCAGCTCTCTCTGCTTGTCTGCCTTTATCTCCTCCTTTAGCTTCTAGGTTTGAGGCTAAACAATTTCTAAAAGGCATCCTTCACATTATACCTCCCAGGAATCCTGTTCCTCCTCCTCCCTAGAATCTTAATTTTGTTATGGAAAAACTGTCTTTGGCTCCTTTTGAGCCTGCAGCTTCATCTTCCTTGCAACACTGTTCTTGGAAGACTGTTCTTTTGTAGCCCTTACTTCAGTCAGACTGGTGTCTGAGATTCAAGCCCTTATGGCTTGTCCTTTTTTTCATTTTTCATAAGGACAGGGTGTCCTTGTTTACTATTCCTTCTTTTATGCCCAAGGTGATGAATGAGTTGTTGCTTAATCAATCTATTCATTGCCTACTTTTTTCCTTCTCCACACTCTGCTAGTGAGAAGGTACTACACATCTTGGATGTGCATAGACAACTCAGATTTTATTTGGATAAGACCAAGGCTATGAGGAAATCTGATCAGCTTTTTGATTCTTGTCATCCCGTGTCTTCTTTTTGGATTTCTAAAGCTATTTCTTTTTGTTATGTTTCTTATGGAAAGGCCCTTCTGTCTTCTGTTAAGGCTCATTCCACTAGGGCTGTGGCTTCTTCTGTTGCTTTCTTCAAGGGTTTGGACACTAATTCCATTCTTGAGGCAGCTACCTGGACTTCTGTGCATACATTCACCAAACAGTACAAGTTGGATGGGATTTCCAGAGCTAGAGCTGGTTTTGCTAGGGACATTGTTCATTGCATTCTAGAGAGCTTTTCTGTCCCTTCCTCCATCCAAGTTTCCTCCTCAGCTTCAGCACTTTCTCATGTCAAGAATATTGCAACAGTAGAATGGAAGGACATAGTACAGTTGTATAAAATGCTACCATAAAGATAGATGTCCTTTTCTTCACTGTAGCAGTATTAAATTGCTGTCTCCTATCCCCTGGTACTTTTCTGTCTTCTGTATGTACTGTTAACCTCTGTCTTTTCCTTAGGCTGATGTTCCAACTGAGGCATTCAGTTATGGCACATCAGGATGTCACTTTTATGCCGTATGTATGTGAGGAGCATACGTGTGATGTACAGCATACCTTGGGTAGTAAAAGGCTTTGGTATACTGGCTGGAACTCGGGACACCCTTGGCAGGGAATTCCTTATGTTAAGAATACTGCAACAGTGAAGAGAAGGACATCTATCATTATGGTAAGATTTTACACAAGTATACTTTCATTCTGCACTGTTAGTTTGTTCACTAGGTTGGGAGGGTGGCCTAATGGTTAAGGTGTTTGCCTTACAAACACAAGGTGCACAGTTTGAGTCTCACAAGGGATAATTAGCTAGGCTTAAAATGGCTCACAAAGGCAGTTAGCTTAGTACTATCCTATGAACTACTGAGAAAGCAAATTAGGTCTCTTCCCCAAAGCATCATAATTACCATGATACAGTATTTAGTACAAGAATAAATATTTTATCTTTTCAATATGTTACAACTGGTTACCCATACTAGTCAAACTCACTATACATTACTATATTATCTGCTGGATTTCCACTTGGTTTACTGATATAACTCAGTCTGTTAGAGTTGGAGACACACTCTCCTTCAAGACATTTGTCAGCAGTGGTATAACTCAAAGCTTTGTTTTGTGACTATGTCAGAATGACGTTTACTTCTCTGATGTGAAAACATCAAGTTCACAGACAATTGCAATCTTGGAAGCATCACAAAGTTTCCAGAAGATACTTGCTTACACCAAGAGGTCTAACATAGGCAAATTTATGGAATCAGGATCATGGTATAAAGCTAACACCAAAAGATGCAGCATTATGCAGATTGAGAAACAGGAACTCTGACACACCAGCCACATAAATGAATGACCCCACCCCCCTTAAAATGGTTACTGCCATTAGAGACTTAGGTATCTTTGCGGATAATGTAGTCTCAATTGACCAACATGTATCCAGCATCATTACAAAAGCCTTCTACTTTGCCCAACTGATTGCTAAGATCATCTCATCTTGGTCCAAAGAAGTTATCATTCCTCTCTACATGTCCTTTGTCAGACCCATAATAGAATGCAGTGGACCATTCAGTGTGTCCTTATCTAATTATCTATCTTAACTAAAATAAATAAATAAATCCTCATTCAAAAGCTCATGTATGAGTCCTCTAAGTTAATCAGAACATCCTAAAGCCCTGCCAGTCTTTCTCCTATAGTTTTGTTTGGCTTGTACAAGACCCTTTTTAGTGTGCTAACAAGTTTGAAACACATGTAAGATAATATATACAATATTTACAATTAAATAAAACTTAGTGGTAAAACCAGATAGAGGAGGAGTCTACAACTGATAATGAACAGAAAAGGAAAATGTAAACAGTGTATATACATTAGAGTTATGACATAATATGTTCAGGCTAATGATCCCAGTGGGTGTTTTTAAGCCTAGCTATGCTTCCCAAGCATATCTGACAAGTTTTGATACCTTAGGGTCATTTTAGCGGGTATATTCTGGCTTGGATGTGGGTGGTCAAGCTTTTACAGGCTGCCTCTTTGCAACAGACACATAGCTGCCAGCCCAGGGTTAAATTTCCAGTTCCCTATTCACTGGTTCTAGTTTGACTTGAATTGGGCTAGGGAAGAACTCTGCTTCACGTGGTCATAAAGCCTGTTCCAGACAAGGTCTACTCTCTGAGGCATATATGTATCCCACTAACTTATCCTATTTAAATTGCAAATGAGGTTTATGTCCATAGATCAGATAATGGTAATGTTAATTTGTTTTGTGGATGTCCAACAGGTCCATCAGAGCAAGTTCAGAGGATGTTAAATAGGCTAGGTGGAGATAATCTCCTAGTAGTCTATAGCAGACCAAATACAGGGAAAGGTATCTGACGCAGTCCACACAGGACATGTTGTTTACACCCAGCATTCTTTTTGTGAGGAACCTATGTGGCTGTTCCATTGTTTGCATATACCTGGTCAGGTACATACAGAAGGGGGCATTTTCATAGGTTCATAGGTTAGTACTAGGCTAACTGCCCTTGCGATCCATTGTAAGCCTAGCCAATTATCTCTTGTGAGACTCAAACCCTGCACCTTGTGTTTGTAAGGTAAACACCTTAACCATTAGGCCAGTCTCCCCCTCAATGAATTGGGCTGAGTACAGCAGATAGTTGCAGTGTGCATTGAACCCAGGACCATATGCTTCTTAAACAGGTGTTATAACCACTACACAATATTACTAACCTACTTTAATAAATACCTGTAGTAAACTGATAGAATCAATTTTAGCATAGTGTATACATTAGTGTGTTATACACAAGCTAGAATCATCAGTGCATTTGTTTTATTCATTGAAGTACTCTAACTGGGGTAACAAAGAAGTGATCATAACAGTTGAAAATCAGTTGAAATAACTTTTAGATGGTTGTATAATTTAAGTTTTAGATCACTATCCAACATCTTTGAAAATTTGCTGTAATACTCTTGCAAAGAAATTATTTTAACTTTTTTCTTAAACATAGGAAAGGCTGTTAAAGCTGTAATGTCATCATGTAGGCTGTTCCAGGAGACTAGGGATAGGTTTGTGATGGATCTTTCACAAAGAAAGACTGAAAAAAATTGGTTTGTTTAATTTTAGGGAGCTGGAGCTACAAAGAGAGTATGAAGATTCATGAACTGATTTTTGTTTCTAAGCAGCGTGCATTACCTGTTATGAAGTAGCTTGGAGCCATGAGTGTTAAGAACTTGGAGCCATTTGGCTTACTTGATAGAAGAGCTGTGATGCTTTCTATGGTAGGCTAGTTAGTAAAGTAAAAGATCTTGTTCTCTGCAGTAAGGATTTGTGAAGAGACATTGGTTGTTAGGGGTAAGGAACGTATATTAATCTGAGGATTATGACATTTATAGCAATGACTTGGCATGCTTCATATTTATTTGCGCATTGCTGACAAGGTTAGTACACTAGGCCATTGGCTTCTTTTCAGAGGTAGTATTCATACTAACTAGGAGAAACTTGGCCAATGCACTTTCCCTACTCTTTTTTTAATAAGTCCCATGGGATCTTATACATCCACCTTCGATGCCACCAACTCAGGCAGAGGGGTCTTGTTTTAGCATCTTATCAAAAGGATGGGCCACTCAGCAGTGCAGCACCCGATAAATGCTGACTTATAGTGTTAGTACCTGGGGTGAGAATATAATGTACAGCCTTCTGTTCTTTCAACACCAAAAGAAAGTGTGCTATTTTTTAAGCTATTGACACTACTGCCTATCAAGTAAGATCCCCAGGTAGTTTTGTTCTTTGATACAATGTAGTAGACTTCCTTGAGGATCTTAAATGAGCGGATGCGGTGTAGTGGTTAGTCATTTTAGAGACCCAGAAATCACGACTGTGGACTTACTTCTGACACACAGTTTATTATCTGAAAGCCATTTCCAGATGGAGGCAATATGATTTTGCAACATTAATATCATCTGTGGGATACATTTGTGAGCTGAGGTGAAAACAACATCATCTGCATACATGGTGATGTTTCAGCGATAAAGGTCCCATGGCAGGTTTTTTATGAACAGAGAGATTAGTTGGGGGGTGGTGATGGCTAGGACCGACCCTTGTGGAACTCCAGTTGATGTGTGTCTGGAGAACAAGTGAAAATTTTGAGATGAGATACAAAAGGTTCTATTGTTTAAATAACTCTGAAACTATTATAATGCTATTAGAGAGAAACCGTGGTTTGATAATTTGTCCATTACAAAGTTGTGTTCAGTCATTTGAAATGCTCTTTTTTTAAGGCTTGAAAAATTGCTCATGAAAGAAGTCCTTTATGTATAGTAGAGAAAGGTTCTCAACTGAGGGACAAGTTGATGGTCTGGGCACTGTACATAGGGTGGACTCCATGTTGCTTATCTGTGAGGTGATCATATTTTTGTATGTAATCCAGCAGCTGCTTGTAAAGAAGTTTGCCTAATATTTTAGCCAGGAAGTAGGGGACCTACACAGTGATTTATGCCTAGCCTATAAATCTGAAATTATCCATTTCCTGCTTGCTGTACTGCAAATCCATAAGATTGGTTGTAATATAAATGCAAGGTCAAAGGATCTAAGTCTACACTGCAGAAATAAGACCTGACATGACAGGTCTCTCCCAGAAAATCACCCACCTCTGGAAAAAACTGTTGTTTTTTTGTAAAGAAAATTGCTTCACTGAATACTTTCAGTTGTAACCTCCTCTATCCCTTAAAGACATGGGAGCAAGTAGCTGGGTATACTGGAAGAAATGCAGTGGATAGCATAGAATGTCTTAAGTGCTGTAAAAAGGAGATTATTTAAAATATTAATGATTCATGCAAGTGTTAGTACAGCACCTCTTCAACCAACTCAGTGTTTTCATTTGTCTGTTTTATTGCTGTCTCTGATAGGTCACGTTTATGTGTTGCCCCATTCCTTAGACGTGCAATTGATTTCTGATTACATTCTAGTATCTGCTCAGGAAGATCAGAAACAGGGCATTACATTTCTACCCAGTGTTGTTCCATTTGATTTTCATGTTCATTGTATAATATCCAGGCCAGTTCACATACACATGTATGACTCCACTGCTGAATTTCTGTCCTGGTGTTATGAGTGTATTCTGATGCACCTATTAGGGTTGGCACTCTTGAGCAGCATGTAAGCCTTGCATGGCATTTGTCTTTTCAGCCACTGTTGCAGTTATATACAAGTAACTGATTAAGTATCTTGCTTATTGAAATTTGGGAGATGGTTTCCAATGCAAGGGTAATTGGTGCTTACTAAATGAGTTAGTGTTGGAATAGATGTCGCAAAACCATCACATCCTTCCATGTCCTGGTGCATGTCTCACATAAGTGCAGTGACCTTGCAACCGTCTGTTATACTTGTCTGTTTTATGTTGCTCTGTTTTGTGTGCAGTAGTCATGCATGAAACTGGCTTTGTTGTTGTCTTCTATGCACTACATAAGATAACTTCTTCTGCCATTCCCTAATTTGTTAAAAAGTTATGACTGAGCAGTTAGAAACATAATTTATTTAATAAGATGTGACTTTCTTTACCCAAGTTAATGCAGAATCGGTTGTTGATGGAGAATATTTCTGAATTATAGTCAGATTAATGTGAATACTTCCATAAATAACAGATGTTAAGCATTCACTGCATTGCATTTCATTGCAGTTCTTGCAAGCTCATTAATTACAAATTTAACACCGTTTCAACTGTGCCTTTCATTTCTAGAATAGTGCAGTATATGTTCAATAAATATGACATGGTTGATACCAGTTAATTTCATTTCATTGACATGCAGCAGATCAATTTGTACACTTTTCATTTTTGACTGCAATCTTCTTTCCTTAGTTCATACTTCATATGTGTCATTCCCCAGTATGAAAGACACTTTGCAGCATCTGACCCTTATTTCATGTATAGCAGTATCTGAAGTTAGATGTCCCGAATACATGAATCCTGTACAAACCAAGGACTTGTATTAACAACTCATCAGGAAAGGAAAATTCTGACTCTTGTTTGGGGAATGAAAATAGCAACTCCGCACATTCCATGCTGTTGACACTGCCACTAGACCAGCAAAGGAATCCCTGGACAGCAAGCTGCCTGGTTTCCCCTCAATTTATAGACACGCTTCAGAGCTTTTCTTTCCTGTTGAGTTGTTAACACAATAAGTAGGTTCATGGTTCAGACTGCTTTGGACGCATGTGTGTTTAAAATCATCCTCACGGTGGCTTCCTAGTTGAAAGAAAAAACGGCTGTTGGAGCAGTCCATGGACTCCTTATGGTTCTAGTAGTTGTGACAACCACACAGAATGCATGGGGTTCTGGATTCAATCCTCAGAAAATGGTCAGAGTCATTCTTTCCTGTTGACTTGTTAAAGACATTAATTCTTCCGTCTGATATATACTGATGATAAACTGAAGGTTATTTTTCCCATACCCAGTAGGTTGTTCAATGCATTATGATGTGAGGGGCTTACCTGAAATTTTTATACCGTAATTTGTTTTAATTTCACTATCCATTCAAAGAGTTTTCATGGCAGGACACAAAATCAAATTGTCAAGCTTTCCTTCCACACAGGTAACATTAATGTTTTTTGTTTCTTTGTTTGTTTTAAACACCTTTATTAAATTATCACATGTGACATAGGCAAACGTACATTTAAATAGAAGTAATCACACCATATTAACAAGTTCGCATTTACAAATGTTATGCATCACTTATATTTTTATAAGTCCTATAATCATTACATTATGTGCATTTTTCAATTGAAGCTTTCTCTTAAACCTTATACCTCCTCTAAAACAATTCTCTACCTGTATTGTTTCCACAATTTCCCTTTCTTTTTACTTCTACCCCTTTCCAAACATCTCACTTCCTGTTCTTTTATCTCTGTTACAATATTTACTTCTTCAAGTATAGTTGGGTTAGATTTTGATTTCCATTTTCTTGAAATTGTTTTTTGGCAGCCACCATAATTAACGTTAGCAAGGACCTACTATGACTAGGCATTTGTTTTCTTGTAACCCAGCTCAAAAAATAATTTCCTTAGTTATACTCATTTGTTCACCCAGTATTGCTGACAGAATACTCTGTGGGGACATTTTAATGTCTGCCAACTCATTATACCCCAAAAACATGTGTTTCAAGTTACTTCTTTTTTCCCTGTCACACCTACAACATTTGCCATCTACCTGAGAAAAAAAAATCTTTGGAGTCTGCTTGGGATATAAAAGTGTCTATGCAAACACTTCCAGGCAGGCAAAAATCCTAAATCTTCTAGACTTTTTTTGCATAATTTGAGAGCCATACTTATATCCTCCCATAGCTTCTTTTTGAATTGCATATGTAATCTTTCTTCCCAATCTTTTTTTATCTCTTTTGATTGATTTCTATACTTACTGTGCAATATTTTGTATACCCTACAAATTATCCTTATTTTATTAATTGATGCCCACAACTTCTCCTCTGGCTGATAAAAATATGTCTGACCTATGTATAAAAATAACGGCACTAAAAAGATTTTTACTGTTTGTATTTTACTGTCCATATCCATGGGCAAGAGCTTCAAGTTTCTCAGTTTTTGTATTATCTTTTGTTTAGTTTCTTTCCACTTATGCTTAGCTACCATAACCTAATCATTTTTAATCCATGTTCCTAAGTACTTCATTTTATCATGGCCCCATAAATATGGACATTGCTGGACCAATTAATGTGTTGGACATAGTTTAAAGCTATAGCCTTTGTTTTATCTTCATTAATTGTATATCCTGAAAAAACAGAACTGTCTGAATAATCCATAACACTGATAAGTCCTTTTCTGATTACAAGTACAATATAATATCATCTGCAAATAAAGCCAATTTTTGCTTGAACACTGTACCAATTATATCCTTAAATTTCTCTGTCCCTTATATTCTTTGCCAATTGCTCTAAATATAAAGCAAATACCAAAGGGGAAACAGGACACCCCTGCCTGGTTCTACTGTTCAGACACAACTTATCAGTGAGGAAGCCTCCTACTTTGACTTTTGCCTTGGACCTCATATATCCTGCTAATTAATCTTATTATTATATCAGGAAATTTAAAAGATCCCATTGTCCTACTAGTAAAATCCCAGCTTACTCCATTGAATGCTTTCTCTACATCAAGACCCACCAAGAACAGCAGTATTTTCCTGCATTCAGCTTCACTCTGGATTATCATTGCTCTGTTAATGATGCCAAATGTATGCCTCCCCTCCACAACACCACATTCGTCCATATCTATCAATGTTTGCATTATTTTAACTATTGTAGACATAAACAGTTTAAAACTGGTCTATACAAAGCTGGATTAGACACACAGATTTTTTTTCAGGATGTTGGTGCCAAGTTCCTTTAAAAAAACTGTTAAAGAAAATCTTCCAAATCTTTATCTCTTTCTTTTCTTCTAACTTCCAAACTTCCACCAAATGCCATCTATTCCTGAAGACTTTCTTGTAGATTTGTTATGCATCATTATTTTATCTCATCTCCTCCTATCTTAATTGTTAGTTGCTGAGTCTCATTTACCTCTAACCTTCACATATTTAAATCTTCCATAAATATTCCCATTTGTGTTTTTCCTGATCTCCCCTCTTCTCAGCTTTGTCAGAATTTTCATAAAATTTTTGAAATATCTCTAGTACCTCTACAGGATCACTAGCTATATTTCTTGATATAAGCTTCATAAGTTTGTCAACAATGCTTTCTACTTTCTGTTGCCTAAGTTGTTGTACCAAAAGGTTTTGTACTCTGGAGTTACTATCAAAAACAGTTGCTTAACAGCAATCTTTCTAATTTTTTACATATTATCCAGATATGTCCTTATTTTCTCATTAGTAAGCTATAATTGTGCCTTCTCTTATTTTGTGAGATTTTCTTATTTTATAATAATTTAACCTTTGTTAGAACCTCTAAATAATTCTTATTAATTCTTAACTATATCTCATTTTCATTTATTTTTACCCTATTTTTAAACTCCACTTTCATTTTATCCCACTCATGAGCTATAACTTCTGGAGTACTTTCGATGCTCCTTAATAATTCCTGACTAATTTCACTGCACATTCCATAAATTCCTGTCTTTTTAACAGTTAGTTGGGGAAGCACCACTGTCTCATCTTTACTTCATTACCCTGAAATTTTATCTTAGTAAATATTGGTCCATGATCTGAAATAGTTATTTGATGTGTATCAAAATTGTCAATTAAATGGGCATTTTCCTGTGAAGTGTAATTTCTGTCAAGTCCATCCCAGTCACTGTACCTTGGGGAATAATATGTAAATTCACTCTGAGTTCCTGCTACTGAATTCACATCTTTCATGCCAAATGTTTTCATAAATTTGTTCAGAAATCTACCCCCTTTTGTTATATTTTTTCTACTATGCCACCCAGATACATCCTCATTGTTGCAAATAAAATTCCAGTCCCCGAGTATAATTAATATTTTGTACTGAAAGCTAATTATTTCTCCCCAAAATGTTTTAAGCTCCAAAATCAGTTTTAGGTGGAATGTAAATATATGCCATCATAATCCTCATCACTTGTGAGTAGTACCTTACTACTACAAATTTACCATTATTATCTTTTTTCCCCTCTTCTATCATTACTGGAGCTCCTATAGCAATTAATATACCTACACCTGCTTTCCTTTGTCACTGATATTTTTTTTATTCAGCAAATATCAGTGACAAAGGAAAACAGGTGTAGTTATATTAATTGTTCCAATATCAATTAATATAACTGTACACCTGTTTTCCTTTGTCACTGATATTTTCCTGAATATCCATCCTGAAAGCCATTTTTTAATCAAATTCACACAAACAGTTCTTTCCAAATGTGTATCATATAGCGATGCTATTCACACTCTGCATTTCTTAATATAATGAAGTATTTTTTTCCCTTTTTGTCTATACCTGTCAGATTATTCACATTCCAAGATAATATAGAAAGGGAACCATTATGGTAAGAAGTCATTATTCCCACTTTTTATATATGACAGTTTTTTAAATGTCTGTTTCCAGGTTTTGTGATGCATACACTCATTAGTATTTGGCAGATTAATCCTTTTTACAGTTTTTTTTCTTATCATCAACTGTTGATGTTATGTCACATTTTGCAAGATTTTTGTTTTAATAAAAACCCTCAAAACACACCTCCATAACATCCCCATAACCTATTATTGTAATACAAACACATTTAACTATGTATATCTTCAATAATACAGTTTAATCCTCCTAACTGGAGAATTTGTGACAGATAGCTGCTAACACAGGCCTCAATTAACCTGAAATTGAAGCTATCCATGCTAATATGCATATTGCTTGTGGTTCTGTTTACACTGGTTGGTTTCTGTTCTTTTTTATCTTTATTCCACTCCACCTCCCAGAAGTGAAATCTACTTGCATACTTTCAGAAATTATTAACTTTTAGGCATGAAGAAACCAGTGCTCTGTCTTTTATAGCCCTATTATCAGCTTACCTCCATGGAAAAGTAATAGAAAAAAGAAAATTGAAGACCTCTGTTGCAGGCTGAAGTACAAGTGGAAATATTCATTGCTTAAGGAAAGCTTCATTATATTCTGTGTTCTCATGTTCACTTGTTTCCACTTACAATTTGTTATTAGATTATGCCAAGGTCTTAATCCAGACAATTATCTATACAAAACTAAAAGAAAACGTATCAGCTCTACGTATATCATCACCTGTGCACTTTACACCCCAATCCCCATCAGAACAATGCAATATTACAATCTATTAACCTAAATGTGCTCTTATCTAGCTTTTCTTCTCTTTTTGTACTGACTGCCTACATTTCTTAATACCAAAAAGAAGAAAGAAAGAGAAGAGGAGGAAGAAGAAAAAGAAAAGGCATCTGTTTTCTTTAATATCTTTATTATATACAAGAACAACTAAAAATACTTTACTATAAAATATGCAGTTTATATTAGTGAAACGTTTCATAGACATACTGTTAAGAGTAATTGTTTTATTAGAGTTACAAGAACAAAATTGTTCTACTTATATTTACCGCCTTCCTTCCTCTTCCCTTCCCTGTAATGTTCTTCCAAACATTAATGACATGCAGTATGGCATATGCTTTGGAGTCCCCTAGAATGTTAGCAAATTCAAAAAAGTCAAATATTTCCATTTTTTCTTGTTCAGCAATATTTCAGAAATGTGACTGATGCTTTGTAATCCCACATTTATTAATTAATTTCTGAGCTGCTTCCTATTGATCTCCATCTCCTAACTCCAGTCTCTGGTCTGTTTACAATGTACTCCTGACTCTTCTGTTCAACTCCTGCACTTTTCTTTGTCTCAAAAACATTTCCTTTGGGACATTGGAAAAGGTTTTATCAGAAGAATACTAAGCAGAGTCCCCTTCTGTTTGATAGTTCACTTTTTGTTGGACAAACTTTTATATTTCCTCCTTAACATGCTGTGCATCAAAAAATGTCTGATCCTCCAGGAAAAAAAATATGCTGAAGATTGCTGGATACAGCAGCTTAAATGTCACACCTGCCTCTTGACATTTCCAGATTGCTAGAATACGTTTGCTCCTCTTCTGCCTGGTTTACACTCAATAATCATTTTCTACAGACACTCTACTCTCTCCAACTTTTTGTACTTTGTCCTTCTGCTACGGGTATGTCAGAAACAACTCTTTCTGCTGATAGAACTACATCTTTACTAATACAGGTCTTGGATACTTTCTCCTAGTCAGGTTTGGAGCATGTACTTGTTCATAGGTTCATAGGTTCATAGGTTCATACTAGGCTATCTGCCCAAGGGCATTTATAAGCCTAGCCCATAGTTATGTGGCTTTCGCCACCCCTTTAGTTTGAAGAAAACTATGCCTATTATTTTGCTGTGCCTCTGTCAAGCAGTGACACTGAAGTAATCCCTGGGGTATATCTGCGATCTCCCATCCATTGGTCAAGATTCCTCTTGAACAAGGCCAGCGAGGTGCTCTGCCTCACATGTACCAGGATTTTGTTCCACAGCATAGGGAGTCTCTGGGTGATGAATCTGTCCCTCCAGCACGTTCTATTAATAACCGTGCAAAGGTTTAAGTCTCGCGCCCTTGTGGTTCTGAGGGATCTAGATTTTTTGAGGTGAAGCATATTCATCAAATCTGGGTTTGACATGGCCTTGTATGTCAGGCACAGGTCACCTCTGAGCAAGCGGTATGTGACTGAATAGAGCTGGAGTTCTTTCAGTCGGGCAGCATAAGACATATTTTTGAGACCCTTTATCCTTTTGGTGAGGAACTTTTGGGGCCTTTCCAGCTGCTGCAGGTGTCGGGTCAGATACATTCCGAATGGGGCATTGTACTCAATCATAGGTCTAATGAGTGATGAGTACAGGGGGACGATGACCTCCCTTGATCTAGATGTGAATCCCTTCATGATCAGGTGGGCAATGTAGAAGGTCTTCCTAACTACTTTAGCAACGTGAGTGTCAAACGAAAGGTTACTGTCAACCTGGGTCCCCAGATCCCTGATAACTTCTTCTGTGCTCAGTGGATTGCCACCTGTATGGTAGCTAGGGGTACCTTGTTTTTCCTGAAGGGTATGACTATGCATTTCTTGGCGTTTAACTTTAGGCCATGGCTCTGGCACCAGTTATCCGTTTCTGTGAGGCCCTTCTGAAGGATATCTGTGTCAGATGTGTTTTCGACTATGGCACCCAGTTTGCAGTCATCTGCAAACTTTGTCAGCCATAACCCTCCTGTGTTTGCTTGTACTTCAGAGAAGTAGATGCCGAACAAGAGTGGACCCAGGACTGAGCCCTGTGGGACACCACTTGTGACCGGCTTTGAGTCTGACATGGCGCCAGCAACTCTGACCCTGTGGGTTCTGTCACTTAGCCAGTTTGCAACCATTCTTGTGATGTATGGGTTTACATTCAAGCTGATGAGTTTTTCGATGATACCTGAGTGGGGTATTGTGTCGAAGGCCTTTGCCAGGTCGAGGTAGGCTGTATGGACTGCCTTACCCTCATCAATGGCCTTGGTGACTGTTTCGAAAAAGTCAACCAAGTCTAAAAGGCATGATCTGCCTTTGACAAAGCCAAACTGGGTTGGGTCCAAAGTCTGCAAGTTCCCTATGTCTTTATTTATGAGTTCCATTATGATCCTCTCCATCGCTTTGCAGATAAGGCTTGTCAAGCTAATGGGACGGTAATTTCCAAGGTCGGTGGAGGCACCGCCCTTGTGAAGTGGGACCACAGTCACCGTGCACCACTCCTTGGCTACTTGTAGCCTTTCAATTACAAACTCCTGCTTTTGAATACCAGTCCAGTTACTTATTTGTGCTTTTATAAAATTAATACAGTCTGTTTCTTCCAGTTTCTCTGGTACAACAGAAAAATCTCAATTATTCCCAACATGCTCTTCCCTCTAATTCTACCATTTTTTCAAACATCTCTTCTTGAGTAGTGTCATATGGAGCCAGCCTTTTCTTCATTTCACCCTCCGATTTTTGCAGTTCTATCAACTCTTCTGAATATCTGTTAAAGCTTCTTCCCATTTCCAGCTTTTATTTGAGTAGAAATACTCCTTCAGTGTTTTGTTTATTTTAATTAGCTCTGAGCACATTTAACTTATTTTTTTTCTATAGATTACTGGAAGTCATGTATTACATCAAAGCTGGAGCTTTGACTGCTTTTTGCTGAACAGCTGCAGGATTCCTCTCAGCCATTTTTTTCTCCTCACCTTTTCTAGCTGATTTTCTTTCTGGTTCCCTTAATTTCTTCTTTGCTGGCATCTAAACAGTGCACTTACTAGCCAGTAACTGAAATGTACCCAAAAGACAAATTCACTTCCTCTCTTTTCTGAGTTTCTGTTTTCACACTGGGAGATCAGCCATATTTGGAAGTACTTTGTAACAGTAATGTTTTCTGTCAAAAAATGTTATCCAGTGTTACCAACACTACTATTCTGAACTACTGGTGCCCAGCATGGGTAATTTGTCTTAGCATATCACCTCAACTGAGACCTATGTACTTTGGAAGATCCTGTAGGTAGTTAAACTACCAGTGGCATAACTGTCAGTATCACTTATGTTTGCAAGCCTATTGCTGCATATTGCTAAGTTATAAATATATATATTTGTATTTATCAGTTTAGCCAGATTACAAAAACTTACAGAAAAAACAATGTAAGGCATTTATTACTAGCAATGTCATAAAGTAGTGTAAGTATTACTTAATCTAGCTTTTTTCTAAAGGCAAAGTAACAGGACTAAAGGAAGAACAAAACTTGGTATTTATTATAAATGTACAATTAATGCAATGTTATTAAATATGTAGGAAACTACCATATTCCATATTTATTAATAGCTTATATATATGTGTTCAAAATTCAGTTAACTCTAAGGCAATAATTATATCCATTTATTTCAGTTTCATTAAGCAATGATACCTTCAAGTTTTGCAGAACACTACTAAGATGGAATTGCAAAGGAAACAAGTCTTTCTAGGACTGGCTGTGTGATTCAGATTTTCATATAATATAATTTTCTTTCCTTTCCATGTACTAGCTTGGATGAAAGAATGATCATTTTTCATAAAGAAACAAGCATAGTCAACCCAAGCTAGTCTGTTTTCTTTGGCCAGTACACTGTTACTGACTGCTAATCCATTTGCAGCAGGTTGAAGAAACACACATGTATGTATATAGATTTTATTAAATGAAACACAAAATACGAAGAGATGAAAGCTGGATACTGCCCAACCCAGATTGCAAACAGTCACGAAAATCAAGTATCCTTTAACACAATTTTATTGGTGTTTTCGGAAACGACTATGCGTTTCCTTCCTCAGAAGCACAAACAGAACAGTCGCATCCAGCCCTTACTTGAAAACCTTTAAAAACGTCATGTGATGCTAATTAAATAATGCAGTGCTTAACTTTAATCTACTAGTCTGCTTGAAAATTCTTTACAAAGAATGTTCTCATATCCTGCAATACATCGCTAGTAGTTACATAATTAAAGTTAATTGAAATTGCTATGCAGTAGTGTGTGTGTGCGCGAGTGATAGATGTTGTTAAAATGTACTCAATTTAAAATGATAACCCATAATATTTATTGCATTTCATAACTCCTTTTAAAAACTCCTTACACTAAAAATGCTATACAAAACAAATACATAATAAACTGTACTTCAAATAATAACTGTAGAAATTTAAACATGAATAAATGACTAGCCTAAAAGACCTCACCCTGCAAAAGATATGGCAGAACCCAAACTTCAGCGCCCATAGAATGTTTACACTGACAACCTACTGTGAAGTGGGGGACACTAAAGTACTTCTAAGCTAAAAGTTCCTTCTTGACTAATAAGTTAATGAATGAATCAGCAAGAAAAGAGAGAGACTAAAATGGTAAGCTTGCACAAATTAGGACAGGTTCACCTTAATGGAGCCCGTGCATCCTTAAAATGCCCATTTTGTAAATAAGGGCTTCCTTATCTGTTACATGCAAGCTTTTTTAAAACGCAAGCAATAGATACATGCTCATTGAGACCTGGGGGGAATGTGGCTCCAGTTTTGATCTGCCAACATAATTCTTGTATCTCCAAGCAGATTTGCCATGGTCCCACGTAGGGGGCATCATCTATCTTTTTCAACACCATAAATTCAAACTTGTGGTTCGAGAATTCCAGAATATGGCAGGCGAGTGCATTATTAGTGTCTCCTTTTGAGATAGCATAGTAATGTTCGTAAATGCGCTGTTTTAATTTGCGCTCTGTTTTTCCTATATAAAATGCGTGGCAGGCTGTGCATGTCGCCACGTACACTATAGCTTTCGTATTACAATTGTGTTTACCCGTTACTTTATACTGAATTTTGTTAACCAAAGCTACCTTTCCTTCCTTAATGTACTTGCATTGTGCACAGCTGCCACACTTACTCATCCCAGTAATGGAACTCTTCGTTTTAGATTTACCACTTTCTAAAAGTGTTTTCAGGTTGACCCCCCCCCCCGCCTAAAAGTAATAGCCGGTGGGCCATTACAAATGTTCTGGACATGTTTATCATTTGAAAGCAATATCCAATTTTTGCTCAGTATCCCCCTTATAAAATGATGATCCGTTGAAAAGGTACATAGAAACCTAAGATTGTTGTTAGTTTGACTAGGTTTGACCTTGCTTACACCGTTGCCTACTGACTGGCTAATTTGGTTAGTGACACAATGAGAGGATAGAATAGGGCTAAAGTGTCCCATTCTACGTTTATGTTCAACTTCTTCTATGACTTCCTCTATCAAGTTTGTCGGGTAACCCCTGTTACTGAACATACCAACTAGCTTTTTACATTCCACATTAAAATTGTGGTCATCTGTTACCATTCTTGCCGCCCGCACCATCTGCCCTTTTACAATTGCTTTCTTTTGGTGGTGCGGGTGGCAACTAGAATAATGCAGAAAACCGTTGGAGTAAGTTGGTTTTCTATAAATGTTGCTCTTAAATCTCATGTTCGAGCAATCCTTCTGAAGCAAAATGTCCAAAAAGCTAATTTCAGTGTGATTAAAGTTAAATGTAAATTCTAAAAAATTAGTTAAATTGGTAATGGACTCAATGAAGCGAGGAATAAGGTCCGATTGCCCCTTCCACAGTATAAACATGTCGTCCTGGTACCTAGTGTACCAGGCGACCTGAGTTTGAAACATAGGATTTTGAAATAGTAGTGTGTTTTCCCATTGAGCCAAGACACAATTAGCATACGCCCCCCCACAGGGCGAACCCATGGCTACCCCTGATGTTTGCATATAGGTGCAGCCTTCAAACTTAAAAATGTTGTTACAAAGTATTAGCTCCAAAAGTGTCTCAACCAAATAAATGATCTTGTCATTTACTTTCCTGTCAAGCAGGAAATCCCTTACCCACTCCAGGCCTATATTGTGTGGTATCACAGTATACAGATCTTTTATGTCTACTGTGAGAAGCACCCGAGTTGGATCAAATTGAATTCTATTGATGGAATCCAAAAAGCTCCAGGAATCCTTACAAATGTGGTTTTCCTTCGCTAGCCATGGCTTAAGCAAGATGTCGACATACTTGGCACATGCGCTCATGATGGATCCTCTACCATCCACAATGGGCCTAAAGGGTGGGTCATGGATGGACTTATGAATTTTGGGTACTCCGAAAAAGGCTGGTAACCTGGGTGACGTCATAGTTAAATAACTATGCAGATCAGTGTCTATGTAATCTTCCAAGAACAAATCTTCCAAAATGTGTTGAATCTTCCTGTAAGCTGTATTGACTTCGTTGACACTGATCTCTTGATATGGCCCCTGCTCTAAATGCTTTAAAACTTTCTCAACATAGACATAATGATCCATGAATATGAGTCCATTCCCTTTATCGGGTTTCATCACTCTAACGTTGCAGTCCTTCAGAGTACTGATCCAGTCCATATCCTGTACTGTTATATTTGGTTTGGCTTTTTTATGTGAGGGACGGCTAGTAGCCAAGTGTCTGAAGTCTAGTTCACATGCTAGATCAAAGGCCTTAAGATTCTGTGTGAGGGGTGGGTTAAAAACACTAGCTATCCTGAAGGGGTTCACCAAGCTGGGTATGTTCCCTAATAAAATTCGTAAATTTAATTTACGTAAAAACAGTTTCAAGTCTATTACTGTTTTCACCATGTCAAAATGCGTATCCGGGACAAAGTTTAGCCCTCTAGAAAAAAAGTCACACATACTTTGTTCAACATTAAGAGAGGTGAAATTGTATATTTTAAAATCCCCTTCAGTGCTATTTATGATTTTTAAGTCCATTTCAGAGGAAATTACCTCTTCTTCAAATTTCTCCTGTTCTTTGGGGACTGGTGGTTCCCATTCGACCTTAAATTCCTCTGGTTGGAATCCTGTCCTTGCCGAAAATCCTGGACAAGTGCTTGCTCACTGATGTTGTTATTATTGCTATTTAGGATGTGATGATTGCCACCATTAGTATTGTTGTTATCTTTCCCTTGGGCCTGGTTGCTGCCTCCCTGGTCATTGATACATGATTCTTGACCCGCAGCCATCGGGAACACCGGGAGCTGGTCAATGGCAGATAGAGGTTCATCGCACACCCTTACGTGATGGGTAGTGTTGATCCCTCTCACAGTATATTTGGGCTGATTTACTAATGGGGGCGGTGGGTAAGCTTTATTGTTGGAATACTGGGATATGTCCCGCTCGATCTTCCTTTTCTTATTGTTTGATAATTTAAGCATTGTTGCATCAATACTAGAGAAAATTCTTGAATATTCATATCTATATCTATTGAAGTTTGAATTATTTTTAATGTCCTGTTCCAACAGCTCTAAATCCTTTTGATAAATCACTATTTGTTGTACATAATGGCTTATCAAACTCTGCATGAATTCAAAACCTTGTTTGTCAAACAGATTCAGAAGCTGTTTATGGAAATCGGAACCATTAACTAGTCCTACAGGAAACCTCCATTGCCGGAGGCCCTTAGGAACTATGTGCTTTTCCAAGCATTCCTCCAAGTATGCTACCTCCAATTGTAGCTTCCTACATTTAAATAGCTTATAATCAAACTCGCTGATGATAAGAGTAATATCAATAAAAGTACCTTCCTGTTCCTGTACAGTGTCTGCTATATCTCGAACATTAAACAAAAAAAAAGCACTTTTATGCCCCCACTACCGCATAGTATAGAATGTTTTTTACATATTTGTGAACAAGATTTTTGAATTATTTTCTACTAAGATAAAACCTGGTTTTTTTAATCTGAGTTTAGATGAATTTAATTCTCTGAAATACTTAAAGCAAAGTGATAAAATCTCTGTTAAACCTGCCGATAAGGGAGGTGGGATTGTGATTCTAAACAGGGCTGATTATAATACTAACATGTGCCTAATGCTTAATGATGAGACGACTTATGTAAAATTAGAATTATACAGAGTGAACACAATAATCAATAATGTGCATGATATGTTATATGATTTGCTTATCTGCAGACAAATAAATGAAGAATTGTACAGTTATCTTTTGGTAGATAACCCCACCATACCAGTTATTAAAGGACTTCCGAAAATCCACAAGAATACTTATCCTATTCCATTACGACCCATAGTATCAGGTGACCATTGGGTCACTGCTAATGCCTCTTGCTTTGTAGAGTTTTTACTCAGACCGGTGGTGGACTCCTTTGATACCATTTTAAAAGATACTTACCACCTACTAGCGTGTTTGTCAGAGATACAATTAGACATTCAGCATCATGATTATATCCTGATTACCCTGGACGTGAAGAATCTCTTCACCTCGATCCCCAATGATTTGGGTATTGAAGCCATAAGAGACATATTAACGCTGGATAAAACCTTTTCTAATGATAGACAGTTACTTACATGTCAGTTACTTGATATGATATTAAACAATAATGTATTTATGTTCTTAAATGAATATTATCTACAGAAATGGGGGGTGGCAATGGGTACCCCATGTGCAAACACCTATTCCAACTTGGTTGTTTTGGCCTGGGAACGTTCTTACCTATTCACCCACCCCCTGTTTACACAAATAATAACTTATAAACGTTTTGTAGATGATATTTTTATCGTTTGGAAAGGTACAGAGTCTGACTTTACAAAGTTTTTGAATTATCTTGAGAGTACTTCAACTTTTTTACGGTTCACCATGGAATGCTCTGCTAAATCTATTAACTTTTTGGATGTCACCTTAAGTATTAATGAGGATGGTACCATAACCTCAGCCATTTATAGAAAACCGACATGGAGGAATACACTCCTATCTTTTGACAGTATGCACCCTAGGTATGTTTTTCCTGGCATCATCAAGAGTCAATTCATTAGACTAAAAAGACTCTGTAAAGACCCACATCTGTTACAACTTGAAGCAGATCATCTAGAACTACTATTTAGAGAGAGAGGCTATGATGCAGGGCTAATTACAAACACCAGGAACAATGTAATTAGGACTGCTTTGATAAGAAATCAAGATACAAATATCATAAATAGTAGATATTCTACAAGATGTAAAGGTTTTGTACCTATAGTTTTGAACTATACTAGTACTATTAATGATATTAAAAATGTTTTCTATAATAATTGGAAACTACTCACGATAGATCCCTTTGTTAAACATTTGATAGGGAACAAACCACATTTTATGTTTAAGAATAGCCCGAATTTAAAACAGCTATTATGCAATGATAAATGCATTAGTGATGAATCAAGTTCCTCATTCAGTAGTAAAAAAGGTACCTTTCCATGTTACAATTGTAAGAGGTGCAGCTATATTTCAAAAGAAGTAGGTTTTAAACATCCCACTTTGAACTACAGTTTCCATCCAAGGTTTTATGCTAACTGTCGTACCAAAAACCTTATTTATTTGGCCACATGTAAAAATTGCACAGTGTTCTACATTGGCCTTACTAAAAGATGTTTAAAAGACAGAATTTATGGTCATCTTTATGACATTCAGAAGATGAATGAGTTAAACGCATTAGCTAAACACATTATGGAACAGCCCCACCATAGTTTTGAATTTAAGGTATTGGAGATAGTTACACCTAACAAAAGAGGTGGAGATAATTCATTACTCTTAAACAATAAGGAATTGAAATGGATACTAAGAATGGCTGCACACATACCTCCTGGCATCAATAACCAAGTTTCCATTAAGCCAGTTTTGGAAGACAGATAAAATTCTATATAGAATTATCTACCAAATGGGGTACATTCATGGTATGTAATTCTTACGAAAACTTTTAAAAAAATTTTTATATTCTAATGTTATTTTAGTATGAATACATTATTTAATGATTTCTTTATATTGTATCTCATATACATTGTTGTCTGTCAGATCATTTGTTACAAAGAAATTTTTATATACATAAGCTTATTACAATATCAGCATCTTAGTAGTGGTGTTCACTCGCATTTACATCCACCTAGCATCATAGCTGCATTAAGTCCATTTTTGTCCTCTTATTTTAAGCATCACATCCATGAGTTTGACTCTATTTAGCCACTTATTCCATCCATGCAGGACGTTATGTATCTGCTTACTCATAGTCACATTTTCAGGTTTATTCTTATTCATTCTTACATTCTACACATTTGCACTATAATTATGTGTATATATATCATTAGATTCTTCACATTCATTATTATCTATATTTATAATTAGCATTCAATACTTAGTACATTTGAAATATTTAATATTTAATAATAATAAAAAATTTTTTATATCCAAATTTTTTATATTTAACAATTTTTTATATTTAACAATTTTAATATTTAACATTTATCCACTTTTCAATTTGTTAAATGATTAAATCTACTAATACATCTTTGAATCCATTAAATAATAGAAATTTATTACATTGGTGTCATCAATACTGGATTCTTATCATAATAAATAGATATGCATTTACTTATTTATTCATTTATTTATTTATCTATTCATTTATTTATTTATCTATTTATTTATTTATTTATTTGATAATAAATAATTGGAATTATGAATAACCCTAATGATGCAGGCACTAAATAAATAATAGAGATCTAATTCATTGGTGCCATAAACAGCAGTTTTGTATTCCAAGAAATAGATATTTATCCATTTATTTATTTATCTATTTATTTGTTCATTTGATTGTTCAGCTATACATATATTTCATTCACTTATTTATTTATTCATTCAGGCAATATTTAATTCTATTTAATTCTAAATATTGCTGTAAAGCAGTCTATAAGAGAACAATGTTCGACACATAGGTTGCTATGTTTTGACACTGAACATGTTTTGACATTGACTGCGTTTTAAATGTGCTTTATCCAGCTTGCAATATTATGCAGTTTACTTCAGTTTCGTTTAATTTAACTTATATTATTCTCAAAAACACTCGCCGTCAGTATCAATGTTGAAAGTTTTAAATTCATATTGTATAGTGTATGAACATGCTAGTGTTTCTGGGCATTCAGGTCCTCTTTAAATGGAGTGCAGTATCTTAAAACATTTTAATTACTTCAATCAGCCCACACTAACTTTTTAATTGGAAAATCATTTGAGTTGCTTGTTTTAATTTGGCGCCCTTTCTTGATGTATTTGTATAAATAGATGTTTTGAATTCTATATGTATTGTCTGATGAAGCGTGGTGGTGACCACGCGAAAGCGCTCACAATAAACGTTTTTGGTCTTTTTAAACTGGATTATCTGTTACTTACTGCAAGAAAGTGATTCTACTGTTCCTGATTGAATGACTTTTTGTTACATTCTTAATGCTCATTGCATGTTGATGCTTAATGCATATTGAGTAAGCGACGCTACTGTTCCTGATTTACTGCCTCACAGTTGTATTTTTTGCGAGCCACAAGTCCGGGCTGGATACATCAGGACTTCATACAGTTTTCGTGGTGAGAGAGCCTGGTTGTTTCCTCATTTTTGCCTCCAGTTACAGGCACTCTCTCTTCAGTTGCCGGTGAAGAGTTTTTTTGTTCATTGCTTCTTTTACACTTTATTTTCACCGCCAGCACACGATGGATACCGTCAACATTGAACTTGACTACACTCCAGGGACGAGGGAAGCAGTTGTGAACTTAGAAGATTTATTACATATGCAAGCTAACCCTTTATTGACTCTGGATCTTTCGCAAACGGAGCATGTCACTTCTGTAGATACAGAAGGCTTTAACATTTCTGACTTTAATCTTGTATCCAAGACACTAGAGGATGACATGTATAAACTACAAAGATATGCCTGGCAAAGGCAACACCTAGAGGCTTGTCTCCATTACTCTATCGTGCCGAGAGGGATGCGGGTCATGTGTATGCCATCGTACGGAGAGGCGCATCCAGAACTCCTCAAAAAATGGCAGGATCTGAATATTGACCTCGGACACAGGTATATCAGGCTTCTTCTTGATTATTTTGCTCCCCTAGAAATTGAACTAAGAGATAAAGTTGATACTAACTTTAAAGACCTCAGTCTCCGTTTTAAAGCTGACTATTGCACCCGCAGACTACGTAACATATGTTTGCAAGTAAATGCCTTCAGTGAGAGACTGAAGGCAATAAAAATGCGTAAGTTGCAAAGAGACTTCCAAGACTTTAAATTAAGACAAGTTTTTGTTTGGCCAAGAGGCAATAATTTAACAAATAATGAGAATGGTAACGCAAATGATAACCTGAAGAATACTCAACGTTCTTTTTCCATAGAAGGCACCTCTGCTGCCAGCAATGTTAATGAAAATACATTGTCGACCAATGTTTCTTTATCTGCTGTTAACTTAGAGGGGATTAGCAACAGTTTCATGGCTCCTAATGTGACTGACACTCCCCCTCCAAACCAACTTGCGCTACTAAAACCCGCTACTAATCCAGGAGCCAGACCCAAAGATTTTAATAATGTAGTCCCCTTGGGTTCCTCGTCAAAAAACTTTCTACCTTACCCAGTGAAACAAAGATTCCAGAACAGAGGACGGTCTACGAGTCGAGGCCCAAGGAAAAGGAAGCTATCCTTGGAAAGCTTCCAACCGACAGGACGAACAAGAAAGTGACTGGTTTACTATATAACCATTCTGACTACAATTTTTCTGACACTGATATTTCTCTTTTAAACCGTGGTTTAAATTTTATTCCAGCTTGTTCTGACACACTAACTGATGTTTTAATTAATTTAAGATTGTTCTGTAGACGAGTAGCTTTAAAAGTTTTCTTTAAAGACAAATCTGATCATAATGAAAATGTTGCGCCCACTGTTTTTAAAAGGAAAAGCACTTTTATGCCCCCACTACCGCATAGTATAGAATGTTTTTTACATATTTGTGAACAAGATTTTTATGAATTATTTTCTACTAAGATAAAACCTGGTTTTTTTAATCTGAGTTTAGATGAATTTAATTCTCTGAAATACTTAAAGCAAAGTGATAAAATCTCTGTTAAACCTGCCGATAAGGGAGGTGGGATTGTGATTCTAAACAGGGCTGATTATAATACTAACATGTGTTTAATGCTTAATGATGAGACGACTTATGTAAAACTAGAATTATACAGAGTGAACACAATCATCAGTAATGTGCACGATATGTTATATGATTTGCTTATTTGCAGACAAATAAATGAAGAATTGTACAATTATCTCCTGGTAGATAACCCCACCATACCAGTTATTAAAGGACTTCCGAAAATCCACAAGAATACTTATCCCATTCCATTACGACCTATAGTATCAGGTGACCATTGGGTCACTGCTAATGCTTCTTGCTTTGTAGAGTTTTTACTCAGACCGGTGGTGGACTCCTTTGATACTATTTTAAAAGACACTTACCACCTACTAGCGTGTTTGTCAGAGATACAATTAGACATTCAGCATCATGATTATATCCTGATTACTCTGGACGTGAAGAATCTCTTCACCTCGATCCCCAATGATTTGGGTATTGAAGCCATAAGAGACATACTAACGCTGGATAAAACCTTTTCTAATGATAGACAATTACTTACATGTCAGTTACTTGATATGATATTAAACAACAATGTATTTATGTTCTTAAATGATTATTATCTACAGAAATGGGGGGTGGCAATGGGCACCCCATGTGCAAACACCTATTCCAACTTGGTTGTTTTGGCCTGGGAACGTTCTTACCTATTCACCCACCCCCTGTTTACACAAATAATAACTTATAAACGTTTTGTAGATGATATTTTTATCGTTTGGAAAGGTACAGAGTCTGACTTTACAAAGTTTTTGAATTATCTTGAGAGTACTTCAACTTTTTTACGGTTCACCATGGAATGCTCTGCTAAATCTATTAACTTTTTGGATGTCACCTTAAGTATTAATGAGGATGGTACCATAACCTCAGCCATTTATAGAAAACCGACATGGAGGAATACACTCCTATCTTTTGACAGTATGCACCCTAGGTATGTTTTTCCTGGCATCATCAAGAGTCAATTCATTAGACTAAAAAGACTCTGTAAAGACCCACATCTGTTACAACTTGAAGCAGATCATCTAGAACTACTATTTAGAGAGAGAGGCTATGATGCAGGGCTAATTACAAACACCAGGAACAATGTAATTAGGACTGCTTTGATAAGAAATCAAGATACAAATATCATAAATAGTAGATATTCTACAAGATGTAAAGGTTTTGTACCTATAGTTTCGAACTATACTAGTACTATTAATGATATTAAAAATGTTTTCTATAATAATTGGAAACTACTCACGATAGATCCCTTTGTTAAACATTTGATAGGGAACAAACCACATTTTATGTTTAAGAATAGCCCGAATTTAAAACAGCTATTATGCAATGATAAATGCATTAGTGATGAATCAAGTTCCTCATTCAGTAGTAAAAAAGGTACCTTTCCATGTTACAATTGTAAGAGGTGCAGCTATATTTCAAAAGAAGTAGGTTTTAAACATCCCACTTTGAACTACAGTTTCCATCCAAGGTTTTATGCTAACTGTCGTACCAAAAACCTTATTTATTTGGCCACATGTAAAAATTGCACAGTGTTCTACATTGGCCTTACTAAAAGATGTTTAAAAGACAGAATTTATGGTCATCTTTATGACATTCAGAAGATGAATGAGTTAAACGCATTAGCTAAACACATTATGGAACAGCCCCACCATAGTTTTGAATTTAAGGTATTGGAGATAGTTACACCTAACAAAAGAGGTGGAGATAATTCATTACTCTTAAACAATAAGGAATTGAAATGGATACTAAGAATGGCTGCACACATACCTCCTGGCATCAATAACCAAGTTTCCATTAAGCCAGTTTTGGAAGACAGATAAAATTCTATATAGAATTATCTACCAAATGGGGTACATTCATGGTATGTAATTCTTACGAAAACTTTTAAAAAATTTTTTATATTCTAATGTTATTTTAGTATGAATACATTATTTAATGATTTCTTTATATTGTATCTCATATACATTGTTGTCTGTCAAATCATTTGTTACAAAGAAATTTTTATATACATAAGCTTATTACAATATCAGCATCTTAGTAGTGGTGTTCACTCGCATTTACATCCACCTAGCATCATAGCTGCATTAAGTCCATTTTTGTCCTCTTATTTTAAGCATCACATCCATGAGTTTGACTCTATTTAGCCACTTATTCCATCCATGCAGGACGTTATGTATCTGCTTACTCATAGTCACATTTTCAGGTTTATTCTTATTCATTCTTACATTCTACACATTTGCACTATAATTATGTGTATATATATCATTAGATTCTTCACATTCATTATTATCTATATTTATAATTAGCATTCAATACTTAGTACATTTGAAATATTTAATATTTAATAATAATAAAAAAATTTTTATATCCAATTTTTTATATTTAACAATTTTTTATATTTAACAATTTTAATATTTAACATTTATCCACTTTTCAATTTGTTAAATGATTAAATCTACTAATACATCTTTGAATCCATTAAATAATAGAAATTTATTACATTGGTGTCATCAATACTGGATTCTTATCATAATAAATAGATATGCATTTACTTATTTATTCATTTATTTATTTATCTATTCATTTA
Source organism: Protopterus annectens (assembly GCF_019279795.1). Classification (NCBI taxonomy): domain Eukaryota; kingdom Metazoa; phylum Chordata; order Ceratodontiformes; family Protopteridae; genus Protopterus; species Protopterus annectens. The sequence goes on from NC_056735.1 coordinate 924,486,522, forward strand.
TTTATTTATCTATTTATTTATTTATTTATTTGATAATAAATAATTGGAATTATGAATAACCCTAATGATGCAGGCACTAAATAAATAATAGAGATCTAATTCATTGGTGCCATAAACAGCGGTTTTGTATTCCAAGAAATAGATATTTATCCATTTATTTATTTATCTATTTATTTGTTCATTTGATTGTTCAGCTATACATATATTTCATTCACTTATTTATTTATTCATTCAGGCAATATTTAATTCTATTTAATTCTAAATATTGCTGTAAAGCAGTCTATAAGAGAACAATGTTCGACACATAGGTTGCTATGTTTTGACACTGAACATGTTTTGACATTGACTGCATTTTAAATGTGCTTTATCCAGCTTGCAATATTATGCAGTTTACTTCAGTTTCGTTTAATTTAACTTATATTATTCTCAAAAACACTCGCCGTCAGTATCAATGTTGAAAGTTTTTAAATTCATATTGTATAGTGTATGAACATGCTAGTGTTTCTGGGCATTCAGGTCCTCTTTAAATGGAGTGCAGTATCTTAAAACATTTTAATTACTTCAATCAGCCCACACTAACTTTTTAATTGGAAAATCATTTGAGTTGCTTGTTTTAATTTGGCGCCCTTTCTTGATGTATTTGTATAAATAGATGTTTTGAATTCTATATGTATTGTCTGATGAAGCGTGGTGGTGACCACGCGAAAGCGCTCACAATAAACGTTTTTGGTCTTTTTAAACTGGATTATCTGTTACTTACTGCAAGAAAGTGATTCTACTGTTCCTGATTGAATGACTTTTTGTTACATTCTTAATGCTCATTGCATGTTGATGCTTAATGCATATTGAGTAAGCGACGCTACTGTTCCTGATTTACTGCCTCACAGTTGTATTTTTTGCGAGCCACAAGTCCGGGCTGGATACATCAGGACTTCATACAGTTTTCGTGGTGAGAGAGCCTGGTTGTTTCCTCATATCTCGAACATTGGTTGAGAAAAAGTTCTTTTTACTTAAAAATGTGTTCAGGGAGGGTAAAGAATTCTGCTCGTTCTGCATCGATTCATTCCCCTTGCTTATCTGTCTCGGTCAAAAGGTGACACTAATAATGCACTCGCCTGCCATATTCTGGAATTCCCGAACCACAAGTTTGAATTTATGGTGTTGAAAAATATAGATGATGCCCCCTACGTGGGACCATGGCAAATCTTCTTGGAGATACAAGAATTATGTTGGCAGATTAAAACTGGAGCAACATTCCCCCCAAGTCTCAATGAGCATGTATCTATTGCTTGCATTTTAAAAAAGCTTGCATGTAACAGATAAGGAAGCCCTTATTTACAAAACGGGCATTTTAAGGATGTACGGGCTCCATTAAGGTGAACCTGTCCTAATTTGCGCAAGCTCACCATTTTAGTCTTTCTCTTTTCTTGCTGATTCATTCATTATTCACTTATTAGTCAAGAAGGAACTTTTAGCTTAGAAGTAATTTAGTGTCCCCCACTTCACAGTCAGGTTGTCAGTGTAAACATTCTATGGGCGCTGAAGTTTGGGTTCTGCCATATCTTTTGCAGGGTGAGGCCTTTTAGGCTAGTCATTTATTCATTTTTAAATTTCTACAGTCATTATTTGAAGTATAGTTCATTATGTATTTGTTTTGTATAGCATTTTTAGTTTAAGTGGTTTTTAAAAGGAGTTAGGAAATGCAATAAATATTATGGGTTATCGTATTTTAAATTGAGTACATTTTAACAACACCTATCATTCGCACACACACACTACTGCATAGTAACTTTAATTAACTTTAATTAATTTTAATTATTTGTAACTACTAGCGATGTATTGCAGGATATGAGAACATTCTTTGTAAAGAATTTTTAAGCAGACTAGTAGATTAAAGTTAAGCATTGCATTATTTAATTAGCATCACATGACGTTTTTAAAGGTTTTCAAGTAAGGGCTGGATGCGACTGTTCTGTTTGTGCTTCTGAGGAAGGAAACGCATAGTCGTTTCCGAAAACACCAATAAAATTGTGTTAAAGGATACTTGATTTTCGTGACTGTTTGCAATCTGGGTTGGGCAGTATCCAGCTTTCATCTCTTCGTATTTTGTGTTTCAAACGTTTGTGCAGCTTTTTTGTTCGTATTTTATTAAATGAACTTCTGCCTAACATTACAGACTTTGGTTAACAAGAAATATTTAATTTCTGTAGCGGATATTCCCGTAATATGCAGACAAACTTAGGCTCTCTTTGTGTTTGTTACTGTAATCAGCTGCATTTTGAACCTGCTATTTAGAGAAAATATAAAGTTTTATTCTATCTTCAGAGATATCTACAGAATCATAGACCAGAAGAACACCTACAGGGTGAACTGGTGAGATGCCCACATAGTCATTATGAACTGAGAATGCTGTTTCAGCCACTGTGACACAGAAAAGTATTTTTAACAAGCTTTTACTTATGTGAACTGTCTCTCAAGCTCACACTAACTAAATTCTGTTAATAACAAAAACTGCAGTCTCAGATTCACACATAAATATGCTAATTAGGGTCTTAAATCTTTAAGATATCTTGTATAAGCTGTTAAATTGCAATGTTGAGACAGTTTTATTTTTTAATATTGCAATTAACTTTTCTTAATAGAAGAATAATAATAAAATCAGGCCAGAAAGATATTCACTTAATTATAAGGAGTAACTGTGTTTACATAAATTATATTAATCATAGATTCTATGTTGACAAGACTCATTCTCTTCTGCTCTCTATTTAAATCAAATACTATTTCACTGTCCCTTCTCTGTTAGAGTTTCATGGCTCTCTCTCCTTATCTACTCAAAGTTAATACTCATTATAACAGTCCAAGTAACCCCAGTCATTCTCACTTTCCTAATTACATATCATACTATATTTCATCAACCACCTCCCCTTTCTAATATTTCCATAGTTAAGTTGCCTTTTCTTTTCATTATATTACTTGCTTGAAATTGCCCGTAATATTACAATGTCTTTTTCAATGTTTTATCCCCCTTTGCTGTATACAAGCATATGTGTATAACTATATATGCTACGCACATGCTCAGTACCTAAAATATATTTATGTAAGCATTTATAGTTTTTTTTTTCTCTCATGTATGTACACTTATGTTTTGTATTCCTTCTGATATCATGTAACTGTATTTTATGTATATTTCAAAATTGTTGTTAAATGTGGAACTTTTCTCTTTGAGACTTTGCTGAAAGAGGGTTTTTATCTCAGTTGGACTTTCCAGTAAACAAAAATAAATAAATAAATTAATTAATTAATTAATTAATTAATTAATTAATTAATTAATCAATTAATAGTTAAATACTCCAATGACCAAACCCTCTAAAATATCTAAATACAAATTATCAGAAATAGCATATTTGAAATTATTTTTAACAGAACTATTTGCAATTGCCCCATTAATAGGAAACTCTTAAAAAATACTATATTCATTGAATGAAATCCCATTTTTTTTGTTTTATTTTTTTCCCATATTATTCTTTCAAGTTTTTTCACTTAAAACCTTACTTATCCTTGACTTTTGGTATAACAACAGTTTTCTAGCAGTCATTCTCAGCTTGTCTCTTCATGAAATACAATTCCTGCCATTATCGTAACAGTTTGTAATGATATCGTTCTGAATATAAGAGGAAGCTTCCTCCAGTGAGTTAAATCACTCTGTTTCTTGTGCTGGGAGAGTTTGCCTCTAGTAGGGTAAAGAAAATCAGGTTTACTATTTTTCTTTTGGAGAGCTTTTTTCAGGGGCTAAGGAGCTTACTTTCTTCCTATGTCCTTGTTGGAAAAGTCTTTATTGAACATGATTTTATTGTTTACAGTTATCATAGCAGGTTTTGGAAAAGCAAGTTTTAGAATCAGTTTATTATCAAAATATCTTATGCATGCCACCACAATTTCCAATGAAATGCCATTATATAGACCTAGTAAATAAATGTGAATGCTGAAGAACATGTTGGAGTTCATCACTATTTGTTTTTGTAGCCACTGTCCTAGTGGGTTTCTTTAGTCTACCATTTTGTATTTTGATGTAGAGCCATTAAATGTGAGGTTTATTTAGAAATCTAAGCCACTAATGCCAGCAGATATATTTGCCTCAGTATCTCTTAAGTGTAACCAAATTCATTTCCAAAGCACTGATGAAAAATGCAGCTTCACCTAAACAATAATGTCATATTTACAGTCTGAAGCCACCTTTGCCAGTACTAAAAATTCTCCTGAAACTGTATTCATGCACTGAGATATCTACTTCAAAAGTGACATAAAATACTTAAGATGTAATGCTGTGAGACAATCTTTATATGTAGACCGGAACACTTATGCTGTAGTCCATATATGGGTCTATATTACTTTATTGAAATATGTATTCAGCAAATACGTATTCAGTGAAGGCTAAACAGCGAAATTCATTTCAGTGAATCGCGGAATTTTTCCCATGGTTAGGATCCACAAGGCTATCACCACAACTTTGCACTTTTCCCCACCATAATGCGATCTCAGAGTTGGTATATATAGTTAGGGGGTGTGTGGGTGAATCCCCCCACTTGAGTGGGCTTGAGGAAGTGTGGTGTATGTTACAGAGTGCTAGTGGATGACTATTTCCTAACTGTGGGAAAACATTCTGTGCTTCGCTGAACTGAATTTTGCTGTGTAGCCTTTGTTGAATATGTATTCAATGGATACATATTTCGATGAAATAATATAGGCCCCATATATTAGGGGAAAAAAGTATTTGGCGCTCACAGAAAATCAGTTAAGCAGCTATTTTCTAGTGTTGTGGGAGAAGTCAAGAAAATGAAGAAAAGTTTATTTTGTGATGGGTGTGAAATGATGTGTTATAGAAACTTCTAACACTAAATGAAAATGGGTTTAAGCTTGCAAAGTGTGAAGAATGAGACTTACCATTTAATCATATCAAATTGTGTGATGAACATTTGCTAGCACAGATATTTATATATATATTTTTTTTTTAGAATCAGACGAACAACAGTACAGGGTAAGAGCTGTACATGCACTTGTACACCGGTTACCAGAGAAGAACAAGGAAATGCTGGATATATTGATTAAGCACTTAGTCAAGTAAGTCATATATTTACGTCTTTATCTGTAACTTCATCAGCTGAGTCATGTTTCTTAGGACATAGCAGTATAACAGCGAAACAAATGAGACAATTCAAAAAAGGAGATTTCTGTTTTGCAAAATTTAAGCCATTCTGGCTAGCTGTTGCTGTCTAGTCTTTTAGTTTTAATAAGCAGTAAAAGTATTAAAACCCATTAGAAATACTACATTTTACTGATGACTATTATGAGGAATATTATATACCATTTGTTCTATTCCAGACATGTAAGTCTTGGTTGATGTATACCTATATCTTTAAGAAGTTGGGTGAGAAGATGCAAACTGCAACATTTGTAAATTGGCATATGTGTTAGCAGCAATAGAAAAGACAACATTCTGTGATGAACAAAATATTAAACCTTCACACCAAGCATTATAGGATATGTTTGATTTATATGTTCAAGGTTTTTAATCGTTTTTTTTTTTTTAGTAGATGAATCATGGTTTAAAGGTCCAGTCAGCCATGGTGGATTTTCTTGTTTGCTGAGACAGAGTCCTCTCTCTCTCTCTCTCTCTCTCTCTCTCATGTGCATGTGTGTGTGTGTGTGTGTGTCTGTCTGTGTGTGTGTGTGTGTGTGTGTGTGTGTGTGTGTGTGTGTGTGTGTGTGTGTGTGTGTGTGTGTGTGCGCGTGTGTGTGCACGTGTGTGTGTGTGATTGCCTGTCTGTCTGTGTGTTGGAGGTATATGTTTTATACATTTAACAAATAAGTTGTCTGTGACAAGACATGATTACAAAGGAAATTTTATATAAATGTGTGTATGTGTGTGTACCACATTTAATCTAAAACACCTAGAGGTGACTGTAATAATATTGACAACAAAAGGTCAAAAACAATGTAACTGATACAGTGTTATGCTTGAGCAGATAAACAGCCTCAACACCTACAAAATCTTACTTCTAAAAGTTGCCCCCTCAAACCCCCACTAATTATATATACTAACTCCAGGATCACACAAACATGGGTTAAGGGGGAAAATTTCCCAACCCCTGAATTTGTGTGATCTTGTACACCTGTCAATCAACTGGTCAACTAGACAGCTGTCGATCTAACCTACTACATATAATCACTAGCACCCATGTATCAATATCTCTATATATAGATATACATATAGATATAGACACTTAAATTTGTGTGTCTGTGTGCCTGTTTGTATGGATGTGATTATAGCAGCAGTAATTGACTTCATAGCTGCCAACCACTTCAGAATCCTATTACATTTCTATAGTGTTGCATGTTGCATATAGTGCAGCAGTTCTAGTGTTGTTGCTGCCTATAAGCATGTATGCCGCACCCCCCTTTTTTAAAATTTTTATAGATTTACAGTTCATGTCAAGTGTTTTCATAAATTTGAAAAATAGTGCTGCAGAGCTATTTCAGACACCAAAAACAAACATGAATAATATATAAGAAAACTGTTTCATTCAAAATCGGAGAGTAGTACCAGGTTTTCATAAGGAAGAGTTGAGACGACCTCCTTCCGTCAAATAAGTAAATAAATAAATGGTCCTTCTAGAGTCTTGTAAGCAATTATTTCTGTGTCACTGGACCAAAAATGGGAAAAAGATTAAGGTGCCATGAAAAACCAGGTCTCCACTTACTCCAGTTGCATGACTAGTAGAATAAATAGAACAACATGAACTAAGTGACCTTCTACTGGAGGACATTGGCCCAAGTCAAATTGTTCCAAAAGTCAACTGACTGAAGACTCAGGTTAACCACAGTTACATTCGTGATATTACAAACAGATGCCACAAGAAGATTGTTCAGTGAACATCACCTTCCCACCTTTCTTAGTATAATAACTCTATATAAAGTGTTTGCATTTTGGTAGAGGTCATTTGTAACTGGAGAAGCATAGAGGGTTGGGTTGGGGGTGGTAGGATCAACTCAGCAGTGTCATTAGTAAAATAATAATTGAAAGTGGGATTTCAAAGCAATTGACTTTTTAAAATAGTCTAATCTCAGTTTGTTATTTGACCTGCACACCACTATGATGAATGGTACATCACACAACTGTATCATCATATAGTTAAGCAGTAATCCACGACTATGCATGGGTATACCTGGATTTACCTACAGTTGGTGTGGTTTGATCATGAGGGTAAAGCCACAAGCAAGAGTGGATTGTTGCTATTGCACAGACAGTATTTAAGGAAGAAATTGGTTACCTTTTTTTAATAATGTCTTTGTATAACAGCACTTCAGTCTTCTTCCACATTGCCTTCTGTAGTCTGATGTACTGAACATGTTTATGGGACTTGCTTTCCCATGCTCACACTGTACTTTAGTGCAGGAGAAGAGAGAAGAAGAAAACAGAATCTCTGTTGCTGCTTTTTTAAAAAATGTAGATATATACAAGGGACAGCGCAAACATATAAGGAAAATTAGGTAGGTTTCAGTTTGTTTAGTTTTGCAGAAAGTATCTGATTTTTCATCTTGTTTGGTCTGACCATCAAGTTTGGCCACTCAGTGACCGGACTTTTTTCTGTTGATATATGCTCAATTTAAAATGGGTTCGCTAGTTGGGCTGTCCAGTCAGCATGCTTGTTTTTGAATAGTTAAGAGCATTTGTTGTATAATATCTGTAAAACAATATATTTCGCTCTCTCTATCTCTCTCTCTCTCTCTATATATATATATAGAGAGAGAGAGAGAGAGAGAGGGAGGGAGAGAAAGATTATTATGAGTAAAATTAATGCTATAAGGCTGCTGTTTCTTTTGCCAAGACATACATATTTTGGAGTCCGCCTTAGAACCTTATTTCCATGACTTACTTGAATGAGGCATGGTCAATTCATTTCTGTTACTACATACACCATATTACACTCTCTGTAGCTATCTTATTTTTGTCAGTGAAAGTCACATCTTATCACTGAATTTGAATAAAGGTTTTATGGAAAATTATGATGCTCTTCCTAGTTGCATTCTACTTAAGAATCAGTGGCATAATGGTTGTTATAAAGTGATTTGGATAGAGAACTCCAACCACTGTTTTAATACTATTCAGAACATTTTGCACATGTAATTGATGTACTGAATCAAACTGTCAAAATTCTACTTCTACAGAGTGAACATTTAATAAGAGATGAGTACACAATACACATAATATAGCTAATCATGGTAGTGCTTATGTAGTTTATCTTAGTAACTATAAATGGATAGTTTAACAAAAAAATTAACATTTCCAGCTTTTGAAATCAATATTTTTTCTTTTGTGTGGAAATTTGCTTGATCTTCAACAGTTTTTAATGTGCTTTGCTCTACCTTCTTCCCCATAAATATAGGGTGTCACTACATAGTCAACAGAATCTTATGACAGTGTCCAACCTGGGAGTTATTTTTGGACCGACCTTAATGAGATCACAGGAAGAAACTGTTGCTGCCATGATGAACATCAAGTTCCAGAACATTGTTGGTGAAATTTTGATAGAAAATTATGAAACGGTAAATGGGCTTCCTCAATTGCAAGATATTGTATACATTGTGTCACTGCATTTGACATTATTAAAAGTTATACATATTGTGATTGCAACTAATGATGTGTTACATGTGGGAAAAACAGAGGCTTTGACAATCTCCTGGGTATTTTCAGTGCTGTAGCTGTTTATATGTATGATATGTCACTTTTTAGCAAACAGGAAGAGAAATATTAAGATTTGTTTCTTAATTTGTAAGTAGATGTTCCCTAAAGGCTAACAGTGAATGCGCTTCTGTAGCCAGTGCTTTACATTTTGGCAGGTGTTGTTATAGGAATGTGTCCATCCCTGAGACTGAGAATATTTGAAATAAAAATGTCAAATTCCGATTGCTGGATAGGATTATCCCAGTTGTAGTAACTGTCAAAGGTCTCCTTTTAGATCAATCAGTAAGGCAAGCTCTCCCACACATTGTAAAACTGACCAGGATGATGAAAGGACACAGTCTATAGACTTTAGAAAAACACGTTCTATAATCTTTAAAAAAAACATAATCCATTAAAAGAAAACTCCACCTTCTCCTACAGTTTAACTCAACTCTTAAGATGCTTTTCTCCCTACAGTATGATTCCAGTACTGTGTAGGTACCTGAAAACTGTTTGTACATTATAAAACTTTCATTTCCTCACTTTGGTATCAAAGGAAGAGAAAGATCACCCACTTTATTTTTTTTAAGTTCAACTTCTCGTATGAGTTGTGAGGAATTTGTCTACACTTGCATGACATACTACAGACACAAGAAGTCTGTAGTCAGCAGCTCAGGCTGCTGTAAACATGACAGGGAGGTATGAAAGTGTTTTGCATTGTCTTTATTGCAAAGTGGAAGAGAACTTACACTGATTCACAGCTGCTTCTAATGTAGCCGTGTGTTTCAGACCAAAACAGAGCAGTTAAATCAGTCAATCCTTCAAAACCTCTTTTGATAAATCTACATAAGCAGTATTCCATTATTGAAATCTTAAAGTCAGAAAATATTTTTTTCTTCTAATTCTTGTGAAGTATCAGCACATTTACCAAAGTGTAGGGGGAGTGGCTGTCAATTCATCTTGGACTACAAAAAGATACTTTGAACAAAAGCCTGCAATTTAGCAACTGTTTTGGTTGCAGCTGTATAAATCCTTAGTATACTGTAAAACACAAATGAGGGCCATTCAAGAAATAAAAGAAGCTGTCCTGTTACAGACAGTATATAAGATGACAGGGACTGAAACTAATCCCATATATGTCAATGGAATGGGAACACAGCACTACGTCCTTATGTCTAACATGACTCATATAAAGTGGACTTGAAATTGCTTATGGGAAAGAGAAAGGCTTGAAGAAAAATAAGATCATGTTGATATGTCAAGTTCCATTGACAACCATTTTGCAGAAAACATATTAAAAGTCTATAAGAAGCAGTTAAAGTGATTTTGAGATGTTAAAATAACCCAGAAAACAGAGACAGTGTGAAAAATAGATTATTTTAGTTCTAAGGTGGAGTTTTACTTTAAGCAGAAATATTGCACACTATTGAGGAGAGACCAGCTGTTTCCTCCCACATCCCAAAGACATGCTGCAGGTGGATTGGACACTCTAAATTGGTCCTAGGTGTGCGTGTGAGTGTGCCTTCTGTGGAAGGTTGGGCGCCGGGCTGGCAACTCGACACCGTAAAACTCCACTGCCATTCAATGTGCGGACAAGGTGATCCACTGTGGCGACCCCTAACAGGGAAAAAGCCGAAAGAAGAAGAAGATTGAGGAGAGACCAGCTCTTGCAGTTTATATCTTTTTCAGGTTTGACTAATGCTTCAAGTAAGACACATGATTCACTGTCAACAGGTCCAAGAAAAGAAAATGTGACATGATGTAGAACACCTATATTTTAATAATATACATGTGCACAGTGCCAGCATTTCTCTTAACTCAGAACAACTACAGAAAAATATGTGGCTTCTTGTAAAGAAACAAAGGAATTAGATTTACTGGATAGACATTTGTCTTTTTTAGATTATTCTGTTCATTCAGTTTGTAAGAGCTGCTGCTGCATGTTCTGTTTGATTCGTAAATACTTCAGCTCATGACGTATTGGAAGCTGCATTCAATCTGAGAGATACGTGTTTACAAAATACTACAAAGTGGATGCCCATTGAAGAGAAAGGGCAGACAGTGGTACAACTGTGGCTTCACACTTGAATTTGGATCTGCTTTGATGTAGTAATTTGTTGTAATTTGCTTATTATTACTTGGACATAACCATAGTTACTTTTGTAGTTCTATAATGATGGACAGACAAGCTGACAGAGCATACGAGAGACCACTAAAACAGGGAGGGAGGGGATACAGTCACAAAAATCTTTATCTAAAGACAACAGTGCAAGTGACACAATGCCATCAATGTGACACAAAAGGAAGGTGGGGATACAGTCCAAAAATAACCTAATCTAAAGACAACAGTGCAGCTGACACAACACACATAAATGTGGCAATGAAATGGGCAACAGGATATGCTGAAAGACCAATATATGAGAAGGGAAAGATTGAGACCCACCAGACAGAATACACTACTCATATATCCACTACATTGAAATGTTGAAAGTAGTAGAGAACATGGGATAACCATAGAGGACAGTACAGTGTGGTGCCACAAAGCATATACACTATACAGAGAGACGATAGGTTTCCCAACAATAATACCAAAGGAAAAGATCTAGGTGAAACATCTGCTATGCCCCATGGAGGGCAGCACACTGCCAGAAAGTGCAGTTTGCTACATGATGCAGACGTCATTTAGTAATAAGATAGCAGGGAGAACCCTGCTGCTGTACAATGGTAGGGCTACAGTAAGGGTAGTCTGCACAGTTGATGGTGACAGACCTGCACACCAGAGGACATGTATTATAAAACTAGCTTCTGCCCAATTGGCATGGCACAGGAAACATGGTGCAAAGCAAAGAGTACTGCAACAAATGAAAAACACATGACCATCCAGCCATCAAGTGCCCCACAACAGCAAAAGATGACAGAAAGTGCATTATGAAAGGCACTGTGATCCACATAGTCAATAGGAGACAGGCAATCAGACACACACACACACCACACACACATATTGCAACTAGCAGCAGTGTAGTGCAGCACACACATGAGAAGTGCGTGTGTGTGTGTGTGTGTGTGTGTGTGTGTATATATATATATATATATATATATATATATGGGGTCATTTTAAATGCCGAAATCTCGAGTTTAAAAAAAACAAACCCAAAACATTGAGATTTTGGTATCTCGCCATTTAAAAGTGGGAGGAAAAAAGACAGACACCTAAAATAAAGTGTTTGCAGGGGGCAAGCCCCCCTGCACCCCCCACACACCCCTACTTAAATATACCAACTCCAAGATCGCGCTACAGTGAAGAGAACAGTAATGCTTCTGTTGCACTTACAGTTTTCACTGTAGCACAATCTTAGGTTCATAGGTTCATAGGTTCATACTAGGCTATCTGCCCTGGGGCAATTATAAGCCTAGCCCGATTTTGTTTGGCTTACGCCACCCCTTGATTTGAGTATACTGTGCCCTTTTTAAGGTTTAGTTTGCTGTGCCTCTGTCTAATAGTGACACGGAAGTAATCCCCGGGACAAACCTACGATCCCCCATCCACTCATCAAGATTCTTCTTGAAGAGACTCAGTGAGGTGCTCTGCCTAACATGATTTGGAATTCTATTCCAGAGCGAAGGGAGCCTCTGGGTTATGAATCTGTCCCTCCAGCAAGTTCTATTTATTTCAGTGCTGAGCTTCAAGTCCCTCGAGCATGTGGCTCTAAGGGATTTAGATTTACTGAGGTGGAGCATGTCCATTAATTCTGGATTGGACATAGCTTTATATGTCAGGTATAGATCGCCTCGAAGTAGGCGGTATGCAACTGAGTAGAGCTGGAGTTTTTTTAACCAAGCAGCATATGGCATCTGTTTGAGTCCCTTGATTCTCTTGATGATGTACTTTTGGGGTCTTTCTAATTGCTGCAGGTGTCGGGTAAGGTACATCCCAAAAGGGGCATTGTATTCTATGATGGGCCTGATGAGGGATGAATAAAGGGGCACGATTACCTCTCTTGATCTAGAGGTGAATCCTTTCATGATGAGGTGGGCTATGTAAAAGGTCTTTCTAACCACTTTGGCAATGTGGTTGTCAAAGGAGAGATTGCTATCAACTTGGGTCACCAGATCCCTAATTTCTTTTTCTGTACTTAATGGGTTACCGCCTATGTGGTCATTTGTGGGAACATTGTTATTGCCAAAGGGTATGACTTTACACTTTTTGGCATTTAGCTTTAGACCATGGCTCTGGCACCAGTTATCCATCTCTGTGAGACCTTTTTGAAGGATGTTTGTGTCAGCTGGAGAGTTGATTATGGCACCTAGTTTGCAGTCGTCTGCGAACTTGGTAAGCCATAGTCCTCCCATGTTGGCCTGTACCTCGGAAAAGTATATACCGAACAAGAGCGGTCCCAGGACAGAACCTTGTGGGATGCCACTTGTGACCGGTTTTGAGTCTGACATGGCTCTAGCAACTCTCACTCTGTGGGTTCTGTCTTTGAGCCAGATTGTGA
>NC_056735.1:924504739-924529739 GCF_019279795.1 Protopterus annectens
AGGACTGCAGTGGTCATTCCTCTACACAAAGGCAGACCATCAATAGACTCAGGGAATTACAACCCCATAAGTTTGACTTGTCTTATGTGTACGGCCATAGAAATAATTATTTTAGATCTGTGAAGCAAAGGAGATCTTCAAACACTGGACCCATCCAGGTTGGGTTTCATCAAGGACAGGTCTTGCGAACTAAACTTGGTGGACTTCTTTGGGAAGGTCACTAGAGCCGTGGACAATGGCAGAATGGTACATACTGCCTACTTTGACCTGGCAAAGTTATTTGACACAATGCCTCTCTCAGGTGATATAGACAAACTCACAAATTTAAGCATAAATCTATATTTCACCCAGTGGATAGCCAAATGGCTCAGAGATAGGACACATGAAGTTAGGGTGGAAGAATCCACCTCTACCAAGTGGCCTGTTACTAGTTGTGTCCCACAGGCTTGGTACTAGGGCCTCTACTACTTGGAATGTACTTCTCTGAAGTCAAGGCAAATGTACAGGGCCTTTGGAAGACCAAATTTTCTGACTGCAAGCTGGGTGCAAACACTGTAAACCCCTAAAGATGTAGATATCCTTCAGGGGCATCTGACACGATAAATAACTGGTACCAGAGTCATGGCCTAAAATTCAATGCAAAACATGCATAATTGTACCTTTGGGAAGATGATCATCCTTGCAAATTAAAACATAGTTAACACAGACCCAGTGGTAAGGAACTTGGGAACTCAGGTTGACAGTAAACTGAACTTTGATCACCATGTGTCCATAGTAGTGAGAAGATTCTTCTATGGGGTGTAACCTATAAGTAAGGACATGGCATCCAGAGGTGATCTAGTCCCACAATATCCAGCCCTCATTAGACTAGTAACTGAGTACAATGCACCCATCATCATGTATCTGACAAGACATTTGCAACATCTGGAGCAGCAACAGAGGTTCCTCTCTGAAAGAATACAGTATATAAATAATGTGCCCTATGCAGACTGCCTCAAAGCCTTGTCCCTGTACTCAATCTCCTACAGACTACTGAAGGTCATCTATGCCTAACCTATAAGGCATTTCCCGATACAGTCCTGATGGATCTTGTACATATTCACAAAATAAATAACACTAGAATTACCCAATCTAAGGATCCAAAAATTGTCTGTGACATTAACAAAACATGTTGGAAGGGCAGGTGTGTGTTCTCCGAGATTGCCCCTTCTCTGGAATAGACTCTCCATTCTTGTGAAACAGAGCTCTTCCCTAAGTCTATTCAAATGCAATTTATACCAATGGATAGGAAATGCAAATTCACCCCTGGCTTGTTGCCTTTGGCCATTATGGATGGAGCAGTTTGTAGACGCTCTAAGCCACAGATATGTACTAAAGCCATTCTAGCCTGTGGGCATTGATAATTGAGAAATTTGGGGCATGAATGGCTAGGATTAAAAAGGCTCTAGGGCCGTTAGCCCAGTAACCTCCTATGATCCTATGATCCTATGACTGCTAGAGGTTTAGAATTCCACAGCTTTTAGATACAAATCATTTAACTTTTTTCTTACTTAGCTACTCGTATATTCCAATTAACATTGAAAAAAGTGACAGCATTTTAAAAACTTGCTACTGTGCAATGCTATTGTGTATAGCAGGGAGAGTAGTAGTAAAACATTTTTTAATTACTTATTGTAGGCTAGGTTTTATTATTCTTGTGTATGTGTAAGGGTGTTTGATTGCAGGAGTCAGACAACTTACAGTAAATGTAAGAAGTGGTGAATGGCTCACTGTTTTGATCTTTCTGGCTGGGAGACTTTTCCTTACTTCAATTGTTATATTATGAAAACATTTTAATTTAAATATTAGAGAAGTTTTGATGACATATTAACACTGAATATAATCTACAAGGTCATAAACCACAGGTAGGATTCATAAATATAATATAGAAATGTGTGGCGCTGGTACATGCCAAAAAACACATAGCAGAGTCCTCCATAGTTCACAAACCTTTTGTAACTCCACTGCAGAACATCGTACAGTACCACTTAACCTGAAGAGTCCACGTTCAACAGAAGGTGCATAGGTGTGGTCTCTTAACCTCTTCCATGACTTACAAACGTGTGAATCACAGAGTCCAGTGTACTTGTGTAGTCAAAGTGGGATTATAACTGGGAACTAAACACACATGGCAATCCAAACGCGGTCTAAGTCCCGAGTATAGTGATGTTCTGTTTGTCAGAGAATGGCTGAGCAACAAAATCAGAGCAGATATGTGAAACAGTGCTTAAAACTGTAGTAAATACACATACATATATTACATTGCTCAGGTAACTGAATACTGCACAGCAATTGGGTGTGACAAACACAATGTATAGTAAGTGACCTTGACAAATTCAGATCATAGAGCTCCAGCCAGTGGGAGCTAAATCAGTAGTAGAGCCTCCCATTACCATATTAATGCAAATGGGCCCACAATCATGGCATTGAAGGGTCGTACTCTGCTTGATATGTAAAGGCAGCCTGTTCCAGACGTAGGGGATACACTGGGATACACATTTTCCTCACTAGCTGGTATTGTTAATGTGACAGTATAGGTTTAGGTTCCTAGCATGGGTGTTTGCTTTACCATAGATTTTGTCCAGGTGAAGGAGTTCAAAGAGTAGTTAGGGATACTAATAACAGAGATATTTTTAGTGAGAAAACATAGTGAGCTTTTGAGCTTACTGAGTTGCATGCCAAAAGGAGCTTAATATTCATTGATGGGTCCAACAACAGAGGAACAAAGTCAGACTGTAGCTTCATTGGATCTTGATGAAATACCATGAAGGTTAAGTTGTGTAAGGTAACAACATTTTCTAACCATGACATAGATGTGTTGGACAAAGGAAATTTTGCTACTGTCATAGGTTCTGAAGTATATGATAACTGCGTTGGATTTGTGAAATACCTCTATAGTATGTGGCCAAATGAAACTATCCTACATTTCTTGATGTTAAGGATAATCCCGTAATTAAAATAACAAACATTTTTTGGTCCTGCCATTGCTGGATAATGTGTGCATCAGAATGGGATTTCATAACAACTCCCAGTTTGGAATCCTGGGCTATTTCTCTTTAGCATTTATTTCTTGGGAGTCAAATAGGTTGTTAAGGGTTTTTGGCTGACCAAGTCTGCAGATGACTGTAAACTTAGTGGCATCATAATTTCCCCACAGGACACCAAGATCCTCCAACAGGGCCTTTACCTAAGCAGTAGCTGTTGTCAAAAACAGAATGCCAAATAATGTATAATAATATTATCCTTTAGCAAGCAGGAAGTCCCTTGTAATTCTCATATTGACAATACACTCTTGAAAATTGATCCAGTAGATAGGGACATGGAAACCTATATAGATAACAAACTGTCCTTCAGTAGGTACATATTTACTATTGTAAGAAAGTCCTTTATAGTGTACAACTTACTACTAAGGGTATGGCATACAAGTCCACGGATGTGATCATTCCACTGTATTCTGCACTTATCAGGCCAATCACTGATTATAATGACCCCTTCGGTATGTACCTATGCACTCATCTGACACAACTTAATTGCCCACAACTCTTTCTCACTAAGAAAAATCAAAGGCCTAAGTCATGAAAATTGTGCAGACTGTCTCAGGCTGCTGAAAAACAATCACTGCTTCAGATTCAGTGCCTTAACAGACCCTAGCCTTTTAGACCTACTGCACATTCACATTGGGGGCATAAACACCTGCCATAGAAATCTAAATCTTTTTTTGCAGCATAAATAGAACATGTTGGAGGAATAGATGAGTATCACAGAGAACTTCAGTTCTTTGATATTGCTCCCCTCTCCACATAAAGCAAAATACTTATCTTACACTATTCAAATGTAATCTGGATGAATGGGATGGGTAACCACAGATTCATCCCCTGGTTTAGCACCCTTGTCCGTCATGGACAGGGGCAGCATGTAAATGTTCTGCTCAACTCTGAATTATTTATACTAAAAATATAAGGTCTACAAATTTCATTGAAATCTATGGCTAAGCTTCAAAAGATTCTTGCCGATCATTGGCCTAGAAAGTACCTGTAAACCAGTGAACATATCAACAGTTTGATTGTCTGTAGTCACTCTAATATCTGCTTTCATGTCAGAGGAGAAGAAAATGCCAAAAAAGAAAGTGCCCTGGATTTTTTCTGTCTAGAGCAAATACCACTGAGCTTTACTGTATGGGTTCTGTCAGGTAGCAAGTTATCTCTTGGGTTGACAACATATTTGTTAATTTTCACTTGCAAGAGAATGTAAATAATCCAGCATGGGGATAGCATTAAAGTCCAGCTAATCATCTTAAACTATAACCCTTTTATTCATGGTTTTGGAAACTTTTTAGAAGAACTCAACTGGGCTGAGCAAGCATCATCTGTTTTTTTACAAACATGTATCCAGTGATTTTAGGTCAGCTATATAAGTGCTTATTAGTTCAGCTATAATATGTTCCATAGCCTTGCAAATAATATATGCAAGGTTAATAAGCCTGTAATTCCTTGGGTCAGTAAAAGGACAGCTAAGAAAGCATATGACAAGGTCCCAAGAAACCTGATTTGTGCAGTCCTGTGGTAGTTTCGAGTCCCAGAAACATTGGTAGAATTAGTGCAGGCTATGTATAATAACCAAATGATACAGGTGCAAGCAGTGTTCAGTCTCATAGAAGGTTTTTAGTGGGAGTGGGTATACATCAGTGTTCAGCTGTGAACCCATTGCTGTTCATATTGGTGATGGACTACATTAGCACAGACATGTCCGAGTGGACAGATAAACAAATCTGCTGTATGCAGAAAATGTTGCATTATAGGCAGACTCTGAGCAAGAACTTCAACAAAGGATAGTGGAATGTAATGCATAACTGAAGGCGCATGGGAAGAAACTGAGTACAGATAAAACAGTTGTAATGGCAGGAAATGCAGGAAATCAGAAGACGCTATGAAATGATACACAAGGGAAAATAGTGGAATATGTTAACAGCTTCAAGTATCTGGGAAAGGGTTATGGAGAAGAAAGGTATGAATGAGGAGGTCAGAGCTAGAATTAGAGAGCTGCAGCCAATTGAACAAAGTGTCTGGGGTAATGTGTGACTGAAGAATGACAAAGAAGCTGAAAACTCAAGTGTACAAAACAGTGGTGCAATTAGTACTACTCAATGGTACAGAAACCTGAGCAATAAAGGCAGAGGAGTTGAGAAGCTAGAGGTGATGGAGATGAGACAGGTGTAGGACACACACTGTGGGACATACAAAGAAATAAGGACATCAGAGCAGAAGCCAGAGTAGCTCCAATTGCAGAGAAGGTCAAAAAGAACAGATTATGTTGGTTTGAGCACATGTGCAAAAAAAGCAGAAAATAACGTGGAGAAGAAGAAAAAGAAACGAGGGCATCCAGCAATGAGGCAGATGGATTGTACGAGAGAATATCTGTAAATGTCAGGCATGACTTTCAAAGAAGATGGAAGCATGGCTTTGAATCTAGAGAAGATGACAGGTGACACAACACCCTGACCCCATGTAGAAAATGGAAAAAAAAATGGGTTTGATGATTATAATTCATAAAGGGATAGCCCTGTGCAAGCCCATCAGAGCAACTGATCTCCACAACTGGAGAGACTCAGGTTAAAGACTTGATGGAAGGTTTTATGTTGTTAGGCTGGACTTAGTGCTTCTCAGTAGACATCTAGAAATATTGTTAAGACCAATAGGACTGATTTTTCTAATTCTGGAACCAATAGCATTGCTTATCCTCTCTCTCAGTCCTTATAAATAGGTCAGTCCAAGAATCCCACATTCCCTTTCTCTGGAAAAATGTATATTTATCGTTCCTTAGTAGTGTTGTGTTTGCTTTGTTTTATTTGAAAATGTATGACTTGGCCCACAGTGGTTTTGGGAGGAGAGGGTTGAGGGGAGAACTGGGGCACAAGGAAGATGGGTGGAGTAAACTTGAAGAGAATTTCTTCACAAGAATGTAAGCAATGTTCTTGGGTCAGAGAAGGAGGTACCATTACAGAATTTTTTTACAGAATTGATGATTTTTTTGTAAGCTTCTTACTATAAAAAGCTCTGTGGCAAATAATAGCACAATCATAAAACACAGACTGAGTCCAGCAAAATCACCTTGTACTGTGTTTGTATTTAAGAGATTTGAAAATGCCTTTGTATTTAAATGATTTTAAAATTAGTGCTGCTTGAGAGAGGAGGGTCTTCAATTCATTGATTGATTTGTACATGATTTTTCAGCAAACCATACAAAGATAATTATTAAATTTCAATACAATGTATTAAAGATGGAATTAGTACGTAAGGAACAATTTGTAAACTTGCATACTGTGCCCTAGCATTTCATAAATATGAAGCAGACCTTACCTTCTTCAAGTATACTTTACTGTGCACCTGGAAGACTTCAGTAGGAATGTCAAAGACCCTTCCCAGCCTAAGGTAGAAGATTCTGAAAGCAGAGAACTTTCAGGTGTGTTCCATTGCCAAACCCATTGTTTACAGGGCTGCAGCTGTGGACTTTATGCATATCAACATAAAAGTAAAATCCAGATACCCACATATGCTGATATGTTTGACAGCACTGCACAGGTGAGCAGTAGAGTCAATAGACACATTGAAAATCCAAGAAAAATAACACTTTTGTCCAGTAGCAAGAAGCTGCTTTCCCCCCTAGTACAGGCTAACCTTCTACCACAGCTGTCCTTGCTTCTTACCTTTAGCAGAGTCTCAGCCAATTAGAGTACACATTACCCTGGATCTCCACATATTCATGTTATGCTAATGTACCCTGACAAACAGTAGTGGAAACAGATGGCAAAACATTTATGAATCACACCCTACTATGAATGTGGGGTACAGATCAGTCCTGGTGCATTACTTTTGTCTGAAATAGTAATCAGTTCACAAACAGTGAGGTGTCTAGATGTCCATGGGGCAGTCCCTGTTTAAGAACTCTACTCAGTCAGGAATGTAATAGCTATTACACTTTGCTGCACACTATTATAAATCCCCGTGCTAATCTGTAAACATTGTTCTGATGATCAGAGACCTTAAATCCGTATTCCCTAAAGCTCAATCTTCAATACATTAAAAAAGTCATCATCATGGAGTTATGTACTCATGACACTGCATCTGTAAATTAATGTTTGTGATTCATACAAATTTCAGGATATATTCTAATTAACTATTAGGTGGTAATATGGTTCTGTACCAATCCTGCAACTTTTCTTCAAGTTTGGTAAAATAATTCCATGTTGCGGTTTTCTGAGTTTTCTAGAACCAGCGGTGGTAAGCTGGGGTGCTGGGAAATTGTGTGTCATTTTCATACCATTTCTGTGAGTATAATTTTTCTCCACAATTAGTTTCAATAGTCAGTCCCTGTGCCATCTCTAACTTGTGCATTTTATTTCCCTTGTATATTGGATACCTAATAGTAATTTCAATTTCAGTTTGCTTTCCTCTGTAACCTTATCAGAATGCCACAGTTAATGTGCAGAAGGAAGCAAGGTAGGCTGTCTGTATTGATAGCGTAAAAAGCATTTCCTTTTTTTTGCTTGTTCCCCTCACTGATGTCTGTTGCCCTCCATGCAGCTTATTGTATTTCATCAGCACCATGTAAGGGGGGGGTGCATATAGTGCACTTCTTAGCAACGGACCATCAAATGGGATGTGGAGAAGAGAACCAACAGAATGCATCTTTTGAAGGGGAATTATGCAGCAGAGAATGTGCAGATGTTTTCTTTTTAACAAAAAAAAAAACTGTCTTGTTAGTGGTTCCTGATTCTTCCTAAAGAACCTTACTTGTTTCGATCATATCCTTTGTATAGATTTTTGTTTTGTTTTATTTTAATAATTATGATTTAATACATGCAAGTTACTAGGCATTTACAAACTATTTTTTAATAGTGATGTGAAATGCTGAGAATCCTCTAAGTGCGTATTGAAAATGAACTTTTACCTCCAACAGGCAGTGACTTCAAAGTAAGTAACACTGATTATAAGGTGAAGTCCCAAGACTGGAAAAACTACCTTATCAGCCTCAACAAAAAGTTGAGATCCCTCATCAAATCCTCTAAAGCTAGCTATGAAAACAGAATTGCAACAGATAGTAAAGACAACCACAACGCCTTCTATAGTTATGTAAAGAATCTCCATGGCAATACCCAGATTTGCTGTGAGCTACTGCACGATGGTACCTCCTATACTGAGCCAACAGATATTGCCAATATACTGGCTGACAGATTCTGTGCCAACTTTACCCCTCCCCCCAAAGGACCAATCACAATACCAGGAGATTGCCAGGCACCCAGTATTACTGCTGCACACGTTAAAACAGCATTGTCCAAAGCCAAGGATACAGCTTCTATGGGACCTGACAATATCCCTGGCTGTGTTCTACATGAATTACAGAGTGAAATGGCACTACACCTGTGTGCCCTCTTCAGTCACAGCCTCATCTCAGGCTTTGTCCCTACTGAATGGCACATTGCTACAGTCATACCTCTCCACAAAGGAGGAGTGACTGCAGACCCAGGGAACTATCGCCTCATTATCCTGATGAGTCTGATATGCAAAGCTATGGAGCGCATCATCATGGACCTAATAAACAAGGATATAGGGAATCTCCAAACTCTGAATCCCACACAGTTTGGTTTTGTGAAGGGTAGCTCATGTCTGCTCAACCTGGTCGACTTCTTTGAGTCAGTTTCCAGAGGTGTGGATGAAGGCAAGGTGGTTCATACAGCCTACCTTGATCTGGCCAAGGCCTTTGATACCATTTCCCACTCAGGAATCATAGAAAAATTCACTAAGCTAGACATCAACCCCTATATCACTAGGTGGGTTGCAAACTGGCTCACAGATATAAACCACAGTGTGAAAGTAGCTGACTCCAAGTCAGACTGCTGACCAGTCACGAGTGGAGTCCCACAGGGTTTGGTCCTGGGTCCTCTCCTGTTTAGTAAATACTTCTCTGAAGTCCAGGCCAGCACTAAGGGACTCTGGCTGACAAAGTTTGCAGACAGTTGCAAGTTGGGAGCAATTATTAACTCCCCAAGTGATGTTGACATCCTGTAGAAAGGCCTCACTGAGACCAATGACTGGTGTCAGAACCATGGCCTTAAGCTCAATGCCAAAAAATGTGTCATCATCCCCTTTCTGAAAAACTTGGTTCCCATGAATTACCACATAGATGGTAGTCCATTGAACACAGAAGGCATTCTAAGAGATCTGGGAACACAGGTTGACAGCAGCCTCTCTTTTGACCACTACATTACCACTGTGGTCAGAAAGTCCTTCTATGTGGCACATCTCATTACTAAGGGTTTTACATCGAGGAAGAAAGAGGTCATTGTCTCCCTCTACTCTTCCATCATTAGGCCATTCATCGAGTACAATGGCCCATTTGGCATGTACCTCACTAGACACCTGCAACAACTGAAGAAGCTGCAAAAGTACCTCACAAAGATGATCCTAGGCTTTAAACAGTTGTCCTATATGGACAGATTAAAAAAACTCCAACTATTCTCTGTCTCATATCACCTACTTAGAGGCAATCTCTGCTTGACTTACAAAGCCATGTCTGACCCAGCTCTGTTAGAAATGCTACAGCTAAAGAAATCCCAATCTCTGCGCACCACATGCTCTAGAGACCTCAACCTCATCACCAAAATCAACAGAACATGCCGGAGGGACAGGTTCATAATGCAGACACTGCCTATGCTATGGAATAGACTTCCTATACATGTCAAACAGAGCACCTCACTGGCCCTCTTCAAGATAAATCTTGATAAGTGGATGGGAAATAGAAGATTTACCTCGGGGATCACTCCAGTGGCTCTGCACGACAGAGGCAATGGGAACTAATGTTGGGTGGCACAATGCCAGGGTAATCCTATGGGCTAGGGTTGTAAAGGCTCCAGGGCCATTAACCTAGTACATACCTATGAGCCTATAGTAAGCAGGAGGGGAACAGTGAAGATAAACAGTGTTTAAGTGAGTATTAATTTATCACACTCTCAAACAATGGAATGCGAAAGTCAGTAACACAGTTCATAAACTTTTATAAAAACAGCAAAAATAATTCACCCTCCCCATGGTGAGCTGTGCTGTACTTCACCCATGTGGTTTGATATGTACTAATTCAGTGGTTGATTAATTGCTGGGAAAAGGGAAACCTACCTTACCACTAATGTCCAGCAACCTTTGAGTTACTGCTGCTTGTATTAATGATGGTGCATGACTCAGGTTTTTTCAGTCCAGCTGAAATGAAGTCAAAGAAGGTTTCATTACAGTAAGGAATGTTTTCTGCAGGAGACACATGCCCATGCCAGTGGGTGTGGGAAGCTTTGCTATACAGAGCACTTTTTGCCTCTTATTCTTTCTGCATCAAATGCCATTTCCTAGTGTTAATAAAAAACTTGCTGAAAATGATGTTTTATTAATTATTTGCTTTTGCAGAATTTCCTTCAATTCCCCATGATGAACTTTATTTGACTGTGATATAAAAGCCATTTTTAATTCAAAGAGTCATTGTGGCTTTTTTAACATAATAAAATGCATAAAGAGCTGAGACTGAAGTGCCAGTAATACATTTCCAGAGCTCATAAAGTTTAGATGTGCAAAGCATGGTACCATTAGTTCTTGTATAAGCAATGAGGCAATAAAATGGTGATCACTGCACTTTTATCAAACATTGTGATGAACTGTTTATCCCCCCCCAAAAAAAGATAGTTAGCTAATGTTAATAATTAAGCTTGCAGAATACATGTTTACTGTTAATTAACGTACGGGCCTGCAAGAGTGATTTTATAGCTCTGATTTTTGTCATTTATGGACTTCTGTTTTTATAAATTTGTTTGCTGTACTTTCTTGCTACGTTTTCATGTTTAGCTTTGGCTTTAGCCTCTAGCCATTGTGTAATGTTGAATCTTTTTATTTGCCTAGGAAGTGTAGTAACTTATTTGTAATTTCAGTACTGAATACCTGAAAACCCAGTTTTTTTTAAACATGCAATGTGTTCACTGTATGACTTTGAAGTGACTTTTCAGTCCTAAAAGTTATCGCTTTCTTTTACACTTTTTTTCTACTAAACAGTTGACCATTCCTTGACCCCACTGCCTTTCCTCGATTGCCGGGACTACCTACCTCTCATATAGCCCCCAGACTTCCTTCATTTTAGGTTGAGGTTGGCAAAGAGATTGAGATATCTTGGTACAGTGTCAAAGCTCTGCTGTGGGATTATTTTATTGCTTTAGTTCTTTGCCCCTGTGCATGCCTAGTAACACCCCCAAGGATGGGAAGTGCAAGGGGCATTGGCGCTTGAATTCCCCATTACTTCCACAAGGGTTTGACATTATTGAGACAGCACCTTCCACCCTCAGGCAGCACTTTGAAGTAATTTATTTTTTGTGGTTGTTTCTCCAGTCTCTACCAGGAAAATCAAACATTAAAGTGTACAACAACTGTGCATACCTCCCTTCCTTCCCCCTTGGATGGACACACCTCCCTTCCTCCCTCCTTGGATGGGCACACCCATTCTCCCCTAGATGTCCTTCACACAGCCAAACAATGAAACGAACCCAAGACACCTTGGCCATACTCAGGG
The DNA here is from genome assembly GCF_019279795.1 of Protopterus annectens. NCBI lineage: Eukaryota > Metazoa > Chordata > Ceratodontiformes > Protopteridae > Protopterus > Protopterus annectens. The sequence continues at coordinate 924,516,374 of NC_056735.1, forward strand.
CTTTATTCCACACAGCACTGGCCTTCTATCCTAATGCTTCTTGACTTCTACCCATTTGTTATCATTTGAAAGAAATTGATTAGAAATTGATTAATTTGATCAATTAGATGATTTCTTTGTAAGAAAGTCCTAGCAGAACCAGAGATGCAATGTTCCACAGTTCTTCCCTATAATCACTGTTTTCTAATTCTTCCATTTGCAACTCTACTTCTTTATTTCTCTGAGATCTAGTATTCAGCAGTTGGGTTGCCCAGTGTTTTGCAGTGAATTACTCTCAGTACACTTCATTGTTTTACTGATACTTGCTTAGATTTATTTTACTTTATGTTTCTATGTTGCACTTGATAGCCTAAGTATTGTACAAAAATTGTCCTTGGACTTTTACACTCGACTGAAGATGCGTCTGTTCACACTCACATAAACACACACACACACACCCACACACACACACACACACACACACACACACACACACACACACACACACACACACACACACACACACACACACACACTCATACATACATCTGTCAGCATATGTTTCCAGTAATATGTTAGATATAAGAATGCCCAAGAAAAGATTTGCTTTAGCTGTGTGTGGATTGACACTTCTGGCTTTAGACAGTGCCAGGTCTCCTAACATTCACTCAGCAGTTCCAAAGTGTTAAGAAACCCTATATGGTAACATGAGCTGGTTAAGCATGGCTACCCATGTGCTACTTTATTCACAGAACAGAAAGAAAATAAAGTGGAGATAGCCTAAATTTTGCCATTTTCAGACAATTGAGTAAGATTTGCTACCAAAAGTCTCTTATTTTTAGCTGCATTATTTCAGATTTTTTGTAATATATATATATATATATATAAGTTTGTTTGTGTCTTTCGGCTTTTCCCGGTTAGGGGTCGCCACAGCGGAACTCCGGTCAGCTAATGATTGGTAGTGGATTTTTACGCACTGGGTTACCAGCCCTGATGCACAACCTTCAACGAAGGCACGCCCCATTCACATATGCCTCCCACACAGAAGACGTTCTAGCTGAGAATCGAACGGGACAACGTCTTGCTGTGAGGCGACAACACTACTGCAGCACCGCCACCGCAGTTTTGTAATATATATAAGTAAGGAGTTTTATTAAAACAGCCTCCTACCTAACTTGGGGTGCAGTAAACCCAACTTGTCTGCTTACAGTATAGTCAGTACCAGTTGTGCACAGGTGTGACTGAGAGGAAGTATTGAGATCATATACAGGGAATATGAGGAAGAGGGGAGCACACCTTAGGTCTGCAGGATACATCAAGGGTCATCTGTGCCTGTGCTAATTTTCATCTCATTGTCCTTCAATTCATTGTTCTGCATTTTGACATTATATTTTTAAATAATATACTTGTCCTGATATGTCAGTGTCCACCTCATATTTTATGGATTACTTAGGGCAGCAATAATGCCCAACATGGAAGGCATTATTGGAGAAATAACTACTGCCCAGGGGTGTTGTGAGGCCTGTGTTATTTCCGTTATAATGCCCACCCTGTCAGGCATTATTGTACTTAGAAAATGGGCTTTTAAACTGCTTTTAGTTGCTTTATTATTAGAATGTACATTTTCTATATTTTTAATGTAAAACCATCCCTTCAACTAATGTTTAATAGTTATTGTAGGATATGTAATTGTTGCATAAGGATGTATTTTACATCCAAAATATAAATATGCACCTAAGGTAACACACACACACACACACACACACACACACACACACACACACACACACACACACACACACACACACACACACACACATTACTTTTGTTTTATTTTCCCTTTTCTGCTAAACATGGCGTTTTAAGCTGCAGCTAACAAAGGGAAAATAAAACAGCAAGTCTTTATAACTGCACTGCTGTTGTTAGCAGAGTCATCCCTTATTTTTATTTTTATTTGCTTATTTCATTTTTCAGTGCTTGCAAAACTTCTGTGTTTAGTGAGTGCAAACAGTAGGACTACTGTTTTTTTTTCCTTTTTTTTTCAAATAGTATAATGTTTAACAATAAAATCATCAATAAACAAGTATTATAAACCTTTATATACACTATGTACAGTTGACCTGAACAAAGGAGGGAAAAAATAATAAAATATATGAAATTAGTAACAAAAATTTATAATATTCAATTAATAAAGTATAAAGTTACACATTAATTATTTAGGGTTCATTTTTAATGCCTCAATAAGAGTTAAATTTTTTCCCCAAGGATTGTTTGTCCATGTTTTAGGTGAAATTCTCGATTCCTTCACCTTGATTTCTAATGTCGCTGTTTCTTCCATCAGTCTCAAGAATTCTTCCAGGGTAGGTTCTTGTGAAGACTTCCGAGCTCTGCTGATATGTTATACCTTGTTAAAGAATGTTTTCCAACAGGTTATTATGTGCAACATATCCATTTTCTAAGTAATCCTTATAGAAAAATTCTAATTTATATTTCTGAAAGTGTTTAATGTAAATGGAACAATAAGACAAGTATTAAGAGGAACAGATTTTTATATTTTAGAACTATGGATGATTAGTTTATTTGCAATGTAACTGAATGGAATAATGTACCACATGTGTATTTTTTTCATCTTACTACATGTCAATACATTTCACAGATATTTCACTCTGCACCAGACCCCAACATCCCTGTTCCACAGTCGGAACACAGGTCAAGCTCCAGGAAGTCAAAAGCAATCTGTCTGTCAACTGGTTCAAGGAAACCAAAAGGGCTGTACACTCCAACACTATGTCTTGCAGATGCTGACAGTAAGTGGAAGTTGTATGAATATAAGTTGAACGCTTCTCCCTGCTTTTGGATTGTTATTGTTATTGCGTCAGAATAATGCCACTTTTCTGAAGTGATACCTACCTGATAAATACTGTACATAATGGTTATCAATGAAATAACAACATGCCACGTGGTGTGTTTATCACAACACTTTTGACAGACTCTAAAAATGTATTACAAGAGATCCGCCCATATTGCCCATGCAAGCATAAAAAAGAGTTTCTCTAACATTGTTTATCAGTTACTACACATTGTGTTAAGTAGTGCTTGAGAACTGAGGTTTTCAGATTTTATAGGAGAATGAATAAGTGAAATCTTACTTTATTTCTTATATCACCTTTTTGTGCAGTTTCTGCTGGAGTGTTTGAGACAGTAAGCCCAACAGTATATGCTCGTGCCACACGCAGAGCATGTAAATGCATGTTTTGCATACACTATGTTAGCAGAATAAGTAAACAGTTTTACCAGCTGGAATGCATACGTGTGTTTACATGTGTTTGTCGACATATGCTTGAGGGCAAGTACTTTAGTTTTGTGGTAGAGGGGAAGAGGGAACCTCCTAAAGTAGTAAGACAAAGGTAGCTTGTTTTCTGACTTTGGCCTGCCCGTCAGTGCCATGCTTTCGTTATTAAAGTGCACAAGTTTATTTGGCTGCACTGGCAGCAGGATCACCCATGTAAATGAGTTTAAGTGCAGAGTCCCTTACTTTGAGTTAGAACATACCACATGGTGCGTTCACTAGCCAGGTCCTAATGCACCTTGAAAGACAGGTCACAGGGTTGGCATCTGTTTTTCATTTCAGTTCAAGTTAAGATTCAGAAAAAAATGCCAGCTGCAGAAAGATCAACTAGGTAGTCAGCCAACCTGAAGGCTCAAGGAACTAGGTGGTAAGGACATTGGAGAACTAATATGTCACTCTGCTATGTGTATTAACTTTGTTGTTTTACTACACTGACTCAGTTTTATAGTTTTTTTCCTACTATTAAACAGTAAACTGAACATGTTTGACATGCAACATACTTGAAATGTTCATTAAGCAAACCACCTATCTCTAAGAGGCGCTCCCATTCTAATTCCCCCGACTGCTTCTGTAAACAGATGCAACTCTGGAGAAGGAACTCAGTTCCCCTGTGAGAAAGTTAAGGGCTGTAGGAACTTCAGCCAAATGGAGAGGACCTCCCTGACCTGCCTGCCTACTCTCACCCAATGATGCTTCACACAGTATGAATATTTTGAATTCTCATGACACACTGTAATACCTAAAGAAATAAAATAGTCAATAAAAAAAAAAAGACAGAGAAGTGTGATCTGCATCCAACATATTTAAACAAAATTACAGTAATCTTGATGATAAACATGAAGACAAGAGAGAGATAGTTATAATGAAATAATAGGGTGGAGGTTCAGGCTGGACCTGGAAGGATGAAGCAGTTGTAAGACAGAGAGAGAGAGAGTTATGAACAACAAATTGCCCTCCAATACAATATAGCAGTATATATAGATACTGTCAAGAAACAATGAGTGATGTTGAAGAGAAGAGGGCTGTTACTCAGTTGGAAATGAGCAACTATGTGTAGGTTATCTGAATGTCGATTAGGTAGGTACCATCCTTTTCCTTGTACTGATATATAACTGATTTTCTCTTTGGAATGTAAGTGTTATGACATATTCTTTTTTCACTGTTTTTGTAGAGAAAGTTGTGTTCTTCCACCATGGTAAGTATATAAATGTATGTTTCCCAAGATGCTTTTGGCTTTTGAGAAAAAATGCTCTTGCACATGAGCTCACCTCTGACTCATTGCCACCATCTTTGCTCATGGTTGAGCCATCATTGCACTGGCTGGCCCATGTTCACTTACATTGTTTTTTTTTTTTGTCACCGATCTGTCAAATCTGGAATGAAACAGTCTGCATTTAATGTTGTTAAGGCAGTGATATGCTTGCAAGCACTGTTTGTTTTTTGATTTAAGGTTACCTACTGTATTTTATTTTCTACAGTCAGTCAGTCCTTATCTTCTTTGATAGATTGATTGTATGTAATACATTATTTGAGCAATGACACAGGAAAAGCTACATTGCTGTCAAAATGTCTAAAATCCTTGAGAACAAAGCACATGAAGTCACCAGACAATGGCAGAGAAACTGAACCTGTATTATTCACTGTTGGACATATTGGTTTTGTTTTGCTGATATCCCATGAAAGTAATTTGACACATCTGCTGCTACTAGCTATTGAAGTTGCATGGAATGCTATTTGAGGCACTATGATGCTAACATCAGTTGTATAAAATTAATGCAGTGTTATGTTAATTGCACATTAAGAAATGGAATGATGTCTTTTGGATACACAGGCATTTCTACACTTTTTTTCTTTTTACATTTGGCCAGAATCAGACATTAATGGGGATATGAGTTCATCACTGGCAGTCTGGATTTACAGAACAGTCTCATAGGTCCTCTTCTGTCAGAACTTCTGCATTGTGGATAAAAAGCTAGGCAGGTTAAAAGCTGCAAAGGTTAACACACTCTGCTCTTGATATATTCACATTGTGTATGTAGAACTGTTTTAGTTTTCTGTAAACATGTTCTCTGTATGTCCCATGTAAGACTTGAATTTTATGTAGAGTGCAATTATGAGGCTGTATCATGCATACTAAGATAGCAGACTAACACATATTTTGCATTACAGGACTGGCTTGCTATTTCTGGAAATATGCTTAAATAATGCCATACTTTGCAGTTTTTTTCATGAGATTTCAGAAAATATTTTAGAGTTTTGTACATTGAGAACCAGCAAGGGTAGAGGACAAAGTGTTACGATTTGTGATCGAAAGTTCCAGAATTCTTTTTTTCTGTACCAAATGTCAGTACGTACAGGGACTTCAGCATTTCATTCCTTCCCACCTACCTCATGATTTCACACAGTCTCTCCCCCACCTTTCCCTTAACTACCCTAACTTTTGCTTACCTTATCGCCTTCATCTTCAAGTAACAGCCCAGCGACAAATTTGTCTGCCAGGCAAACTCCAATTTATGCTGTTAGCTTCCTCCCAAATAACACAACTGATAACACCTTTATGACTTTGCATCCAGCTTTATTAACAACATGAAATGACATCATAACATAAACAGAACAAATACAAGCAGCGTGATAGAATACTTACTTGAATCATATACTCCTTACTTAGTTTAAATCAAAACAAATGTGCAGCGTGTTAGACCACTTACCAAGCAATACAGTAGCAGCACCCCTCCACTCATTAACCACAACTCCAACTCCCTAAACATCATACTATTGCTCAGTTGACACACCACAGGAGTAACATATGCACTAAAAGGGGGAGGAGTAGGACCCTGCCATCCTGAACAACTGCACTGGTCCCTCTTCTGCCCACCAGAATGTCCCGCAACCTGTTCCTTGCATTTATAACCTACCAAACTAATTTCCAAATTCCTCCTGCAAAAATAAAGACAACCGAACTTTAAACATTTCCAGTCCAGATCAGAAAGTCCCCCGTGCTTAAGGGGATATACTAGAAAATCTTGATGCACTGAAATGTCAAAATTCAGTATGCCGAGACCGAATAGTGGAAAGTACATTTAACTGAAACTACACTATGCCGAATCCGCAAATGTCGACTCCGCCGTTATCGTGGTGTCACATTCATGACGTGTAGTGCAGTTTGTGGATTTATCTGGGGTTTCAGGTATGTGTTGTGTGTTTGAGGATAATGGGTGGGGATTTTAGTGTGTGTGAGTGTGTGCAGTGATGTTTTTTGTGTGTTTGTGTGTTTAGTACAACCTTGGAGTTAGAATATATAAGTAGGGGTGGTGTGGGGGGTGCAGGGGGGCTTGCCCTCCTGCTTATAGGTAGGTTAAGTGTGTTTGTGTGTGTTGTTATGTTTGTTTAGTTAGGTAGGTGTATGTGTGTGTGTGTGATTATGTCCTGGTTTGTGTGTGTGTGTGTGTGTGTGTGTGTGTGTGTGCGTGTGTGTGTGTGTGTGTGTGTGTGTGTGTGTGTGTGTGTGTGTGTGTGTGTGTGTGTGTGTGTGTGAATGGTCACGATTGTAGTGTTCGTGATTGTGGGTTTTCATGTATGTGTTTTTTCGACTATTCAGTCTTGAAATACCGAAATTCGACATTTCAGTATTTCGAGATTGTATAGTGAATCTGCTCAAGGACAATAGACCCTAATAATGCACTCACCACAGTCACTCTATGGTTAGTCACCTCCATCACCTTGCACATAGCTGCACCCTTCCATGTCAACCTGGGGATTATTGCCAATCAAATCACCTTTACCCCAGAAACATTTGACACCCACAGTCAAGTCTTTAATTAATTGAAAAAGCAACTTTATCTTTGGCACAACCCCTATATCATTACCCCTTAGGTGTATCGCTGTATCAGTTGGATCCCCATGTTGCTTGCTTACCTTTTCAAGTGCTGACATCAACTGGCACCATTTCATACCTCTTTGACCACACCATTGAACTTGCCACTATACCATATCCTAACCCAAGTTTATACCTCCTGGTCTCACTTCCACTCCTTTAGCTGTCCAGTACACAAAGGAATGTCCTGTGACCACCAACAACTTCTTACCTAAAAACAAAACACAAAATGAATACCAGCATCACAACCAACAACCCCAAACCACATTACTGAATATAACCCCAAAACTCTTCAGAATGCTCCCGTTGACCCTATAAATCAACTGAACAGACCTCCTTTCCTCCACCAAATTAGATGCCCTCCCTATCCTGCATGAGTAAGTGGCATAATCATCTACTTTTACTCCATGTGTCTCCAAAGCCCTTCTAATCCAAACCACAAACATTGTAGCATCACATTTTTGTCCCTTGACCATCAGTAAACACTAATACTACTAAAAGCTTACCACAAATGTTCTTCCAAGGTGATGCCCATGCCTCAGGACATAACAATCAGTCTCCATTCATAGGTAAAACCACCTGTTTGCTGTTACCCATCTGTTCATTCTTTGGCCTTTTTAACCATACTAGTACTCCCATTGAGGTAATTGTGACATCACCCACTGAAAACTCCGTAACATCTTGCTTGCCTGAAAAGCTGAACATACTGTACATGAAAATCAATCTAGTGGCCCACAATACATAGTCAAAATAGGAATAAGCTACCTTATACAAACCTTCTAACAACAATGGCAGCATGTGATTGCCAAGTGGCAATCTACTATCCCCCAACTTAGCTCGTTCTCTTTGTCCCTGTTTAAGCATCTTCAATTTCAACCAATTTTTGGTGGCATCCTTCACTCCAGATAACTTAGCTGTAGAACCCAGGGTTGGCAAATAGACCCTAGCAGTCCAGACTGCACCCCCCACCTGCCATCTCCCAAACATTTTAGGCAAAATTATATGACTGATTTGGGCTGCCTTTATCAGCTGTCGAAACCTGTGAAACTGAAAGCTGGAAAGGCTATCAGACAAAACATTACAATATGTTCACTGAAAGAGAAAAATAAATAGTTAAACAATATTACAGTCTTCCTCAATAACCCTTGAACCAGCTTAGGTTTCACTGTCTTTTTAGCCAAAACCTGCACTGGTGCCATGTTATCTGACTGAAACAGTACCTTCTTAATTTGAAATCCCACCTCACAAACTACCATCTAATCCCATATGGGCATAAACTCTAAAAAGGCGATATCTTTCTTTCATTCATCACCATACTCAGTTGGCAATCCTTCAATAAACTACCTAGCACTGAAGTATGCTCCCATTTCAATTCCTCCAGCTGCACCTGTAAACAGATGTGATTTTGGAGAAAAAGCCCAGTCCCCTTGCCAGAAATACTTGCTTTAGGAACTCTAACCAAAAGGACATTTCCTTCTTGATCTGACTGCTTACCCTCACCCAGTGATGATTCCATGTTGTACCCAACAACAGGTTAGAGACAGACATTATGAATATCCAACCTGGTCCTGCTGCCCGGAATGCAAAATTAAGGAGTCCCAAAACCTCCATAACCTCCTTAATTCTCACTTTGGCTTTCTCGACCATTGGCTCTACCCTACTCCTCACCTTGTCCACCTTGTCAACTGGTAATCTGAATACTTCCATCTCTAAGCTGACCTCTATTTCCTGTCTTTGCAGGGCACTCCAAATTGTCCTTCACCAATGGCACTCCTAGCTCCTCACACATCTTTTCAAACAACCTCATCCCTGCTTCTACCATCTCTTTCCCTTTTTCCATCAGTAAAAACTCATCCAAATAATGAATGGCTATATGATCTTTGCCATCTGCTACAGATCCATTGCAGTGCTGAGCTGAACTTCCTAAAAGCTGATCAGGCCATGCACATCCCATAGGCATCACCTTATCAAAATAAAACTTCCCATGTCACTGTATGTGTCGAATCAACCAATCATGCTTCCTCACTGGTAACAACTTAAACACCAATTCTGTATCTAGCTGTGCTAACCAGAGATCTTTAAAGGATCTGAATGCATGCATTCTGCAACCTTGTATCTGCTGTATCAATATGGGCACTTTCTTGAAAAGACAGGTAATGTTTAAGACAAAATTACCTTGGTATTTTTTTAGACACTACACTTAAAAGAGGTACACGATATGCACTGAATGGAAGAACCTCAGAGGGAACTAGCAATCTACTGGCTGCCAACTCTGTTCAGCGATGGCTGTAGCACCACCTCTTATCCTAACACAGACCTCAAATTTTTACTCATCCTAAGTGAACTACTAACTTTAGATTTCACAGAAAACACATATCTAAATCCCTCTATCAGCTCCTACACCCCCGGTTTTTAGGGTAGGTCTACAGAAGCAACTCCATCTGACTGACATTAATAGGCAGGTGATCTAGCCACCCAGCTCGCTCTAGAATGAAAAGCCAGACAACCCTGCTCCCCCTGAACCTCTCAGCTCTTTGCCCACCACACCATTACTCCCTGCCCCAGTATTTTTGCCTCTGGTTTCTCATGTCACATCCCTCTTCCACCATTTGACTGACAGATGACCTCCACAGTGCACACATATATGTAGATACCTACACATGAGTTATGTACATTTTCTGGCATTGCAAGCCTAACAACATTTAACCTTTCCCACTATTCCTTCAACTAACTAGACCTATGCAACATAGTCCCCATTCAAGTATATGCCTGCTCTCCCACAACACAGACCTATCCATGGCCTTGAAAACACTGATCATACAAGAGCCAAGTATTACTAATCTGAAACCTCTGAGTCTCCTTAATCATTAAGAAATAGGAAAGCAAAGGCAAAGCATGCTGTGGCTCCTTTTCCACAATGATGGCCATAAAATAGACAAATCCCAGGAACCAGTTTTTCCATGTCTTTGGCCATTATCTACCATGTCACCTCTTTCCCAGTGCGGGCATCAGATCCTTAACACCAGGTGGCTCCAACTCCACAACCCTCTGCTTTCCATCAGCATCAATGAGGTCAAAACCTTCAACAAAATCTGCTGTCAAATCTTCTCTTTCACCACCTGTGAAATATGCACTGTAATAAAAACTGAGTCACTACCTATCCCTACCAGTGAAAGAGCTTGATAATACAAATCCTAGCTTAATTCTTCCACCTGACCTCTCTACGTAAGTCTGCACCCAGGCAACAATGGAAAGTCTCTGCCCTCCGACCCACTACTCTGAGGCCTACACAACTCTGTATCCCCTCACAAAGGAAAAGGCTCCTTTTCCACAACCAGGCAAACTCTGTAACATTCTGCTATCATCAGCACTTTAATCATACACCAAAATAAGAAAATCACCATTTGACACTATTGTGATGTCTGTGCCCTGTCCCAGCCATCAAGGAGCCTCAATCCTCACCACTAACACCAGTGAGGGGCGTCTCCTATAGGAGGAAAGGATAACAAATGCACACAGTAAAGTGCAATTTCCCTTCAGAGCACACAGAGATCACAGTCAGTCTGGGGCTGGTCGCTCCTTTGCTCTCCAGGTCCCCAGTAAATCTCCCCACTGGCATAGCTATAGGGTCCAGATCTCAGCTTAGTGGACAAGCTAAACCCTCCAGCACCCTCTCTGTCCAACTAGTGCTTCGTGCCTCTGCTCAGGTAGCTGACACACACACACACACACACACACACACACACACACACACACACACACACACACACACACACACACACACTTTGAGAAAAGTTTATACAACCACACAGACACTCCTGGGAAAGGCTGGCACAGGTTCTCCAGCTATGCCCCTTTTTCCCAGACTATACAGTAGTACCAGCTGCCACTACTCACTAATATTTATCAGCTACTCAGAGGCCATTAAAAGGGTGTCCAATTATTACTGTGCAATATTATTCTCCAATTGGTAGTATAGCCCAGGGCTAAAGCTATTGGAGTGGCTTTGCACAATTTTACCAAAGGCATGCAAGTCCTCTGGAGCATAATCAGGGCATTAGCCCTCTGGACCACCAAAAAAGCATCCAGTCAGTACATTTTCAAGGAAAATCTTAATATATTCTCGACAAATGAGGAAAGAGTAGCAGTCTCTGCTCTGTTGCACAACTGCTAGTGCCTGTAAATAATGAACATTAATTTTACAGAAATATACATTATTACTTTGCTGGTATATTTAACTTTTAAATGCCCCTCGAACTGCCTTAAATTTTTAGTGGATTACAATTAATTCAGTAAGTATACACTTTGACTAACATAACCACTTTCCTTTCTGTAGTGTTTATTTTTCATTAATACTGCTTGTGGGATTTAAGGGGGGGACATTTCCCTCTTGCAAGCAGTATTACTCCAACTAAAGATCACAGAAGGGGGCACTGTGTTCATCAGTTTAAGTTTAATTTTCTCAAACAGGTGTAGGTAGGGTTTAAACACTTATCACATACTTTTTAAGGGGAACTCCTGCACCCTTAATTCCCCCAACAACTATGCTGAACATGTATGGCTTCAGTTAATCACACTATTATCAGAATGTTAAGAGTGTCTGCACCCCTGCCCATTGGTTAGAAATACCCTTCCAGAACAAAATAATTCATATTCAGATAATATTTTTTTCACTTTGGGAAACTGCTGTTCATCACAATGTGCCTGCCATTTTTTTTAGGAGGTCTTGCTGATTAAACTAATCTACCACCAAATGATGTTCATTTTAGAGTAAAATATGTTTCTACTTGGAATATATTGAAAAAATATTTATTAATAAAGCCTGCTCTTTTTTTAATTTCTACATTTATGTAATTCGTATTTAGGTTTGGTAAAGATCATGAGCAGTAAGGAACTGTCATTATTGGAGATTGCATTTCAGAGTGACAGTGAGTGTTAGAGGAGATTGTCATTGGATGCTAAAATCTACACATTCCCTTCTAAATACAAGATTTAGTAATCATGCATACACATTCAGTAGTAATTGATTCCTTGGCATGGCAAATACTGAGTTTCTACCAGTCATTATAAAAATGTCTTTATTCTGCAATTAACTTAGTTTTTTGTTAAAAGTTACAAGTTATACCATCCCAACAAAATACAATGTTGGTAGGTATTAGGCAATGATTTACAAATGACACCAAGCATTACTGGTTAACAAAAAGCTTACCTGTTGAGAGGAGGAGCTACTTACTTATATTGTGGTTTGACTACTGCATAATCACATCTGTTAATTTTCAAAGTGAGGTGTTCCACCTTCAAAGATTAGTTGACATTTTTTTCTTTCTAGGACATAAACTAGAACTGAAGCAGTTAGCAAGAAAATATGGTAGCCCATGCATTCATTTAGTGAGTGAGGCATTTTGGGTTTGTTCTTTCTTGTTGTCATGGCAGGGGTATCTGTTTCTTCCTTTGAATTCAACTAGCAGAAGTTTACTGAGTTATTTGTAAAAAGAAAAATACTTCATCCATACTGCTTTCCTGAAAGGTTAAGTATGCAGAGATAAAGTTGAGGAAGAGTGTGAAAAAGGTTAACACCCATCCTGATGATAGTAGCATTACTATTAGTGGTGTTAGTATCCATTGAATGGCATTCAGAATGAGATTCGACAAAGTTATCTGAAGACAGATATTTAATTAATAAATTAAGTGAGTCATTGAGTTCTACACATTCTGTCCCTGTGTACCCGTTTTGCTTAAGAAGTGTGAGGCTTTCTGAAAAACTGTTTATTAGGATCATGATATTAAGCTCAAATGTATTCATTTTTTATAGAAATGATGTGATTAAGAGTAAGTAACCAAAATACTGCATGGTTAAAAGATTGGATGCAGAGATGTGGGTAGACGAATACTGTCAAGAATAAGAAATTGATTAGTGGAATGCTATTAGCATTGGCCATTGGTCCAGTGCTGTTCACTCTGTTTGGGGCTTAGGTATAACACTTAAGAAGGTAAGTATCAAAGGAAAGATGTAGAACGACTGACCAAGTTGGCTTAAAGTTTGCAGTTAAGATGCGGTGCAGATAAATGCTAAGTGTTGCACATGAACTGCAAAAAAGCTGGAGTGAACTGTCATTCAGGGGAGCTGAATGGATGGCAACAGGTAAGGGAAAGGATCAGAGAGT
>NC_056735.1:924534739-924657239 GCF_019279795.1 Protopterus annectens
AGTGTAGCCTCCCGGACATCTCAAATGCGCAGGTGAAAGCTGCTCTCTCTAAAGCTAAAAACACAGCATCAATGGGACCGGATGGTGTCCCCGGCTGTGTGCTACACGAGCTAAATGAGGAATTAAACCCGCACATAAGGCAGCTGTTTAATCTCAGCCTTACCACAGGATACGTGCCCAAGGAGTGGCGACGGCAACTGTGGTCCCACTCCACAAAGGCGGCCTCACGGACCCTGGTAATTACCGCCCCATAAGCTTAACAAGTCTAGTCTGCAAAGCTATGGAGAGGATCATAATGGAGCTCATAAACAAAGATATAGGGGACTTGCAGACATTGGACCCGACCCAGTTTGGCTTTGTCAAGGGAAGATCATGCCTTTTGAACTTGGTCGACTTCTTGAAACAGTCACCAAGGCCATTGATGAGGAAAGGCAGTCCATACAGCCTACCTTGACCTTGCAAAGGCTTTCGACACAATACCCCACTCGGTATTGTAGAAAAACTTACCAGCTTAAATGTAAACCCATATGTCACAAGATGGGTTGCAAACTGGCTTAAGGACAGAACCCACAGGGTTAGAGTTGCTGGCGCTGTGTCAGACTCCAAGCCGGTCACAAGTGGTGTCCCACAGGGCTCGGTCCTTGGCCCCTATTGTTTGGCATCTACTTCTCAGAAGTACAGGCCAACATGGGAGGACTTTGGCTGACAAAGTTTGCAGGCGACTGCAAACTGGGCGCCATAGTGGAAAGTGCATCGGACACAGATATCCTTCAGAAGGGACTCACGGAAACAGATAGCTGGTGCCAGAGCCATGGCCTGAAGTTAAACGCCAAAAATGTATAGTCATACCCTTCGGGAAAAACAAGGTAACCCCAAGCTACCATATAGGTGGCAATCCACTAAGCACAGAAGAGGTTATCAGGGACCTGGGGACCCAGGTTGACAGTGGCCTTTCTTCTGACACTCACATTGCTAAAGTGGTTAGAAAGACCTTCTACATTGCCCACCTGATCATGAAGGGATTCACATCCAGATCTAGTGAGGTCATTGTTCCCCTGTACTCTTCACTTATCAGACCAATGATCGAGTACAATGCCCCATTCGGGATGTATCTCACCCGACATCTGCAGCAATTGGAGAGACCCCAAATGTTCCTCACCAAAAGGATAAAGGGACTCCAAAATCTGTCATATGCTGCCAGATTGAAGAAACTCCAGCTCTATTCAGTCACATACTGTCTGCTCAGAGGTGACATGTGCCTGACATACAAGGCCATGTCCAACCCGGAATTAATGGACATGCTCCACCTCAAAAAATCCAAATCCACCAAAACCACTAGAGCAAGCGACTTAAACCTTAGCACGGATATAAATAGGACGTGCTGGAGGGATAGATTTATCACTCAGAGACTCCCTATGCTGTGGAATAAAATACCGGTCCATGTGAGGCAGAGCACCTCGCTGACTCTGTTCAAGAGAAATCTAGACCTGTGGATGGGAGATCGTAGGTTTACCCCGGGAATCATATCTGTGTCACTGCTGGACAGAGGCACAACAAACTAATGGGCACAGTATTTTTTCATATAAGGGGTGGCGTAAGCCACAAAAATTTGGGCTAGGCTTATAAATGCCTTAGGGCAGATAGCCTAGTATAAACCTATGAACCTATGAACCTATATATATATACATATAATATATATGAACACACACACACACACACACACACACACACACACACACACCCATTGAACAACCACTCCACTGTATGGCTAACAATCAAATGAAAAAAAACATCAAAACATAATCTGTCACAGATGTTAGATAGGTTTTAACATGTATCTAGCAGAGGTAAAATATTGCATTTCCCCCAATAACCAAGCTCCTGACATCTCTGGGATGAGTTTCTACATAGGGGGCCAAAGGGGGACACTTCTGATAGAATACATTCAAATGGACATATTTCAGCCACTTAATGTTTAATTTTAAAGTGCTAAGGCCACTTTATGATTGATCTCAGTAATGTAACTCATATACATATCAGACTGCATATATCTAATATATATATATATATATATATATATATATAAATATATATATATATATATATATATACACACACACACATATATATATATATATATATATATATATATATATATATATATATATATAGCTCCCACTGTATTTCATGTAGAAGTAATAGACTGTAGTTTTCCATTACACCACAAGGTGGAGGTCCTTTTCAGGAATATAAAATACAATTTCAAAAGTGAAAGAAGAGACTGGAACACTAGCTGAAGGAGGGAAGACTGAAACACGTAGCTGAAGGGAGAAGGGCCTTGCAGCATGACTGGATTTTCTTTTCTAGTGCTTTGGGACAGGGAAGTGAATTAGCAGATTGTGTCTGTCTCTGGCTGAAATCCTGGATGATGGTATTTTGTGGAATCAGGAGAGAGATCTGAAACCAGTAGCTCTATGCTTGCTATGATTCAGCAAGAAAAGGAGTTACCTTGGGCCTAGTACCGAGAAGCCATAGATGATTACCATAGTTCTGGTAGGTGATTTTCTACTTTTCTCATCAGAAGAACCACAGCGCCTGGTCACTAGGATATTCTCGACAGACTGGTGAGAGGCTCTGGCTGTTATTTTATATTTTTATAAGATTGTACCCCCCCAAATGCTTTGTGGATTACAAATAACTCGGATCCATATGAGCTATAATTTGGGCCCTATCATGCCGGCAGCAAGACCGTAAATAGTCACTGGCCAGTGAACAGGGTATAATAGAGTGTTTTATAGTTGGTCTGTTTAGAATTGATCAAGGGGGGGGGGTAGAGGGTGTTAGTACTGCTGAATGACATTGCATTCTCTCATATTTGTATTGTGGCAGTATAAATATTTATTCTTCAATGATAATGCATTTTGCCATGTTAGAACTGCTGCCTTAAAGAATCTTTACTGCTCAATGGCATTGTATTTTCTCATATTTGTATTGTTGCATTATAAATCCTCATTGTTCAATGACATCTGTGCTTGACTTACAAAGCCATGTCTGACCCAGTACTGTTAGAAATGCTACATCTAAAGAAATCCCAATCCCTTCGCACCACATGCTCCAGAGACCTCAACCTCATTACCACAATCAATAGAACATGCTGGAGGGACAGATTCATAAAACATGCTGGAAGGACAGGTTCATAAAACATTCTGGAGGGACAGGTTCATAAAACATGCTGGAGGGACAGGTTCATAAAACATGCTGGAGGGACAAGTTCATAAAACATGCTGGAGGGACAGGTTCATAACTCAGAGACTGCCCATGCTATTTGATAGACTTCCCATACATGTCAAGCAGAGCACCTTACTGGCCCTCTTCAAGAGAAATCTTGATGAGTGGATAGTCAATAGAAAATTCACCCCAGGGATCACTCTAAAGGCTTTACTCGACAGAGGCAGTGGGAACTAAGGTCAGGTGGCATGAAGCCAGGGTAATCCTATGAGCTAGGCTTGCAAAGGCCTCAGGGTCATTAGCCTAGTACACTCTTATGAACTTATACATTACCTATGAACTTATACATTGCATTTTGCTCGTGTTAATACTGCTGTCTTCAAGAAGTTTGCTGTTCAATGACATTGCATTTTCTCATATCTGTGTTGTTGTATTATGACTCTTTTATTGCTTAATGACATTGCATTTTTCTGGTGTTTGTACTGCTGCATTATAAAGCTTTACTGATCATTGATATTGCCTTCTTTGTGCATGTTTGAATGTCAATACTTTCTTCTTTTGCGTTCTGAGGAAGAGGGTGACTGTATGTTTTATTGCATGCATATCTCACCTTGCTTTATTGCTAACTGGTGCACTGTTGAAATAATTTGTTTATGGTTGTACTATTGCCTTTTTAAACTAGATGTGTCACCTAGAATAAAATCTGTCCCTCTTGCCACCTTGGTGTGTTGGGCCTATAGGGATGTCACCAGTGTCAGGTAGGAAGGAAGCCATATCTCTTCAGCTACACCTGTGGGTGTGCTACACACACACACACATATATATATATATATATATATATATATATATATATATATATATATGTGTGTGTGTGTGTGTGTGTGTATAATTTTATATATGTGTGTGTGTGTGTGTGTGTGTGTGTGTGTGTGTGTGTGTGTGTGTGTGTAAGAGGTCAGAGTATATTCGCTGTGATACTAAGAGGTCATAGGGTACCGATCATAATCTCAGAACTGCAAGAAGTGTTGTATCTTTTCTTCTGTCTTGTAACTTCCAATATATATGCTGTAGATCTACTTCTGTGACTAGGCCTGACATATTATTGTATTATTTTTCCTTTTCTGCAACCTTAGTATCATGTCAGAGTTTTTTTATTTCTAAATGTTGTTTTTTAAGCTTTGCACATTTTTGAAACTGTCTGCAAAGAAAATGTATCTGCATTATGATGGTCTGTACCTAAAGGCAAATATATTTACATAGCAGCCTTCAATCTGATTTACTCCACAGATTATTGAGTCAGGCACATGAATTTCTGGTACTTACACAAACGACAAACATTTCCTGGCTATGCTCTGTGATTATCTTAAAATGGATTCTTCTTCTTAATTAATTCATTTAATAAATTTATTGACATTTTTTTCTTTCAGGTGACTCCCTTAGCAGTACTCCAGACAGCACACCAATGGGAAGCATAGAGTCTCTATCATCACATTCATCAGAGAGGAACAGTTCTGCAAAACCTGCTTCATTTCATCAAAGAGAGAAAGCAGGTAGAGTTTCATGGATATCTACTCCTTCCTCGAATGGACAAAAGAATTCTCTTAATTGGACCACTAGCCCAGAGTCTAGCTCTAAAGAAGACACAGTAAAAACAGATGGAGATTCAGACAGTCAGAGCTTGTCATCTGGCACTCTTCCAGGAGACGCATCTCCCCCATTGAATGTAGCCAAAAAAGCACTATATGGAACTGCACTGAAGAGATCTTCAACTTCACAATCATCATTAAAATCAATTACTGCTTCAGATGGTGAGTTCCCCGCTTTAAAAGCAACGCCTGTCACTTCAAGCTGTTCTGGTGAAAGTAAGTATGTAAATAGTGTAATTTACATAATTACACTCACTGTTTTTTTAACTATATTTTGAAGCCAGATTCCAATTTAGAAGTCTGCAATCACTTCTGTTTTCTGATAAATGGGAATTAAGTTAAACTCTGTACTTTGCTTTGCTTTGTTGTGTCAAGTATAGGGTTGTGGAGAAGTGATAACTCCTACTTTTACTTACAGGTTACTATTTTATATGGTTCTTTGTACAATAAATAGAAGTTGTGTACAATTAGAAAACAATCATAAGGTGCTTTTAGTCTTTTTGACCAATAGGCACAGTAACAGTGTGTGTGTGTGTGTGTGTGTGTGTGTGTGTGTGTGTGTGTGTGTGTGTGTGTGTGTGTAAAACTGAAAAAAGAATTTAAGGCGTATGGAGAATTTTGTTTGCTGTGAATTACTGTATTTCTTTAATGAGATGTTGACCTCTTGACTTGTCTTCAGGCATGCAGAATAGTGTTTTGGAAAATGTTTCTTTGCATTTTAACAGCAGAACTTTGGAAAAATGTTTCTACATATTTGAATAGAAGTGGAGGATTTATCTTATAATAACCTGCTGTAAAAAATGGGATGTAGCAGGATTATAGATGGAGAACTACAGACTACTAATTTGTTATGTAACAAGATTCAGTAAAACCTTACAGTGGGTTCTGAGATCTAAATATGTTGTATTACTTTGTTATACGCTATTTGACCATCAGAGTACTGAATTTGTGTGTGTCGTGTGTGAGTTCTCTTGTGTGTCTATCTATGACCACTAGTCGCCACTATTCTCTAAATATGACTAAATATGTATGGCATACATAATTTGTAGCCAAATTCCAGTCTGACCATGTAAATATGCATCAGTATGTTCAAATCTGTTGAAGGTGCACAGCAGACAATCTAAGCTTCGTTTTAGTGGCCTGCTTGTAGATTTTATCAGTGTTTTTCATAATCCACTTCTGGGTCTACTTGTATGATTAAATCTGAGTGTGGTTCTGCAGATACTTCTCCACCTTTATGAAATTGTATGTTGTGCTGGATTATACCAAATGGCAAAATCATGTTGAGTGAATTACTGTTGTTAGATGAACAAGCATTAGTGTTATTCAGTGTAGTCCTGTGAGTCTGCA
Source organism: Protopterus annectens (assembly GCF_019279795.1). Classification (NCBI taxonomy): domain Eukaryota; kingdom Metazoa; phylum Chordata; order Ceratodontiformes; family Protopteridae; genus Protopterus; species Protopterus annectens. Next base: position 924,540,964 of record NC_056735.1, read on the forward strand.
CTGTGTTTGCTTGCTATAGTTTACTTTTAGATTTTACTGTGTTCAGTATATTCGGTAATTATTGTCGATTCTTCTTGTGTTACATCACTTGTGAAAACCCAAACCACTTGCAGACCAAACAGTTCCTAAATGATATATATTACAACAGACATAAATATGCATTTTATTTGTTTATCCATGTTTTTAGCTGTAGTTCATGCCAGGTATGTATTGCTTATTCTTATACCTAGCAAACATATTGCTATGATTTTTTTTTAAATTTATTTTAGTTATTCAGGTATCTGTCCCTATGTTTCCTATATAACAGGCAGTTTTGTTTGACTCCCTTGTCACGTCATGTATCTCCCCTCTTCTTTTCTATGGCCATTGTTGGAAGTACTCTGTGTCTAATTTATCTCCCACTCCAATTAGCAGAGTTATTATTACTGATAATAATAACATTTCAACTACATTTCATCTGCTTCTTGATTTTTACTTCTTTTTGATCTGTCTTTGATTAATTTGCTAACCTTTTGAGTAAATACTATTGCTGATGTCTTCTCAAATTATTAATTCAGCCATTCCAGCTAGCACTTTCCATTCCACAATCTTTCATGTCGTGGCATAAAGCACATGAATTTCCAAATTCTTATTTACTTTCTTTAGTTTATTTGTTTATTATTTAATTTATTGATATTTGTTTACTGGGAAAAACTGACTTGCTCCAACATATTACATGAAAGCAAAACAGTGGAATATCGCAAATATAAATATTTGACATTGATTGTCATTTTGCAGTTACAATACAATATAACAGAGTTGTCAAGGTTGTCATTTTTACAAGTGTAATACAGAGTAAGATTGTCTTGTGAGAAAACTAAGCTTAATTTATTTACATCGGAAGATTTGAAGACAGTGATAGAGAGAGAGAGAGAGACATGGAAACACAGATGAGATAATTACAGAAAACAAATGAATTCAAGAGATAAATGAGATATTGCTTAGCTAAGAAAATGATTATTAATAAATTGACAGAGTGTTAGAGAAGAAAGAGAGAGAGAAGACTGGTTAGTAAAGAAATGAATATGTATATATGAGAAGAGGAAGTTTGTGTATGAAGTTAATACATAAAGTTATTTATAAATTACAAATGAGCATTGGAAGGATGTTGGAAGAATAGCAAGTACGATTTTCAATAGTGGAACATGAGCTGGTAGTAAGGGATTGGAGACGATTAGGTCAGCAAATTGAAAATGATTATAGCTTGAGGAAGTGAAGGAAGAGGATGGGTCAAAGAAAGGTGGGATGAGAGATAAAACTGTGGTTAGAAGATGGACTGGGGTGGGATGAAAAAGAAATATAGATTATAGGATGAGACTAGCCAGGTGTGGAGCATGAGCAGAATCAGGAATTATTTAGGAATGTTTTTAAAGAAGTTGCGAACTTGGCTGGATGATGACCTGATTGTTATAGGGAGTGAGTTCTGGGGTTTTGCTACTGTGTTAGATTATAGGCAGTATTCTGCACATCTGTTGGGACTGTATGATAATGAATTATTTATTGTATGATCTTAACTGACACTCTGGAGACTAATTTTGGAAAATTGTATTAAGAGCTGAGCAGGTTGAAGGATTATTTATTTTTTTTTGTAATGTGAGTAATTGTAAGATGGTGAAGTATATCTAACTAATTTAGTTATTTTAGTGTGGTACAGTGATGGCTTTGATTGGGTTTGTTTGCAGAAAATTAAGCAATCTTATTGTCCCTCACCAGCCTTATATGCAAAGCCATTGAATTTACCATAGCCGAACTCATTTCTGTAGACATTAGCAACTTAATTAATGTAAATCACAATCAGTTTGGTTTTGTGAAGGGCAGTTCCTGTCCTTGTAAGCTTCTTTGAAAAGGTTACATGGACTATGGACAGCGGTGATTCTGAGCACACTGATAATCTTAACTTGACCAAAGCTTTTGCCACTATTCCCCATACCTATGTTATTGAAAAGTTAGATCTATTATAATATACATTATCTGCTGGATTGCAAATTGGCTGTCTGATATATCCAAGGTTGCAAAAGTTGCCCGTATCCTCTTATCAGTGTAAAATTGTAACTAGTGGAGTACCACAGAAGTCAGTGTTGGTCCCTCTCCTATTGGTAGACATTTATTTTGCAGACATCCAGTCCAGTATCCCAGAAGTATGGCTAACTATGTTTGCTGATGACTGCAAGCTGAACACTATTAGCTACTTATCCACTAGTAGTAAACAGTTCAGGCAAGATCTGGAATATGAACATAACTGGTATATTGAAAGGAGTCTAAAGTTTAATGCAACAAAAGAGAGTGTAGTCGCATTCTGCAAAAAAGCTGTTCCAATGACGTATGTTATAAATACTATACTTTTGCAGACAGACTTAACTCACTCACTCCAACAGAGCTCAGGAAGTTTGTACTGTAACTTCCAATGGGGGGGAGCCTTATCCTTTTGACAGAATCAAATTATGTCCTCAAATTTCAAACAGATGTTCACATTTCTGGAACCAAAGAGATTATGACAGAAGTGTAAGCGGCAAACTCTTCAGCACAAACAGTTTTTATAATGGTAGAATTCTTTAGGTTCTAGGTCTTAAACCAAATTTTATAAGTCACAGTAAACACAGAAACTGTTACATTTGTAATATTCTGTAAACAACTTAAAATATCTCAGCAACCACTCAAGTTACACACATACTGTCAGCAGCATTTTATCCAGCTGAGCGATTTCATATGAGGCTAAGGAGTTCTGAATGTATTTGGTTGAGATATTTAGAAAAATGTGAGAATTATAGCTATATAAATTAATATCATAAAAACAACAGTTAATATCTATTTACCTGCACTAGACAGAGGTCAAATGTTAATGCAGTTGAGTTTGCCATTGTGTAAGCTTTAAGATGAAGTATTTTAAAAACTTGTACATAGCATGGTTTTGGAACTATTGATGCAAATATGAACAAACAATATTTGATGCCTAGAGACATCAGTAGGTGTTAACTGCAGATGCACGTGGAGGCGTCACTCGGATGTAATGAGTAATACACCTGGGTACTTATATGAACAATTCCCTCTCATTCAAGTATCATGTATCCACCATTATCAGGAAATCCATCTACCTGGCCCAGTTAATTTCCATGTGAACGTGTTCAAGATCCAAAGAAGTCATCCTGACACTGTACTTTTCCATAAACAGACCCATCAATGAATGCAATGTCCCTTTTGGTATGTATACATTGAAGCATGTGTCTCAACCAGAAAGATCCCAAAGATACCTTACCAAAGAAATTAGTAGTGATGTCTCCATATTCTAGAAAAAAAAACTTAATATCCAGACTTACTAGGCAAGGTATTGACATAGAACTCCGACACTTCCAACTTACTATTGAAAAAAACTTCTATCACAATGAACTATAAGACCCCCCTCTCTGTCCCTTTAAGCCCATACCTCCTACTTAATTACTATGTAAACCCTGTGTATTAAGCCAAACAAAATTCTCCTAGGAGACTTTAACTGTCCGTCCACAAACTGGGACATTTATACATCCTCAAACATGTATGCCCAGCAATTTCTGGACTTCATCAATACAAACTCCTTGGACCAGTTAGTCTCCACCCCAACCAGGTGCAATAAAATCCTGGACTTGGTCCTTACCAGTATGGGTCAGTTTTACTCTCCACCAGTTGTAATTTCCTTCCTTGTCAGATCAGACTACAAGTCAATTACATTCACCAAAAGACTGAAGACTGAAGTATTTTCAGGTAACTCAGTGTTTAGAGTTGATGCGAAGGTTAATCTGCTAAAACTGAGTGATGTCCTGGCTAAAATCCAATGCTTCTTTCATCTTGATGACTCACTGCTTATACAGAATTCTTTACTGCCAAATTTTGTGCATATTTGAATATCTGCATAGATGCATCTGTCCGCATCAGAAATAAATACGATGCAAAATTCAAAAATAAATCCCTGTGATAGATCCAAACATAAGTAGGCTCTATAATATAAGAAAGAAACTCACAAATCTGAAAGCTGAACTAAACAAGGAATTCTGGATCCTGGTCAAATCAACCAAATCCAGATCTTCTTCTTTCGGTTTTTCACGGTTAGGGGTCGCCACAGCGGATCACCTGTCCGCTCATGATTGGCAGTGGAGTTTTTATGGTGTCGAGTTGTCAGCCCGGTGCCCAACCTTCCACAGAAGGCACACACATGAATACACTCATGCCTAGGGCCAATTTAGAGTGTCCAATCCACCTACAGCATGTCTTTGGGATGTGGGAGGAAGCTGGAGCACCCGGAGGAAACCCACGTGACCACAGAGAGGACATGCAGACTCTGCACAGAAGGCACCCCAGCCGAGGATTGAACCAGAGAACTTTTTGCTGTGAGGCGGCAACACTAACCGCTGCACCACCACGGCCACCCTTAACCAAAGCCAGATATGAGGTAAAAATAGACACCTGGGCGAAGGTTAAACACAAAGTCTTCTTTTATTTATGTTAGAAATCTTAGAAACAATGCTCAGCACTGTGAATAATTAATATCAAATTATATTACATATCAGAACCAGAGGGCATAACCAGTCTGCTAGTGGACAAATTTAGCTAAATCTTCAGCTCGCTCTCTCCTCTCTAAAATTCTCAGATCACATATCCACACTCACATCTCCTAAGAACAAATTCTTAAGGTGCTGTCTTTCTTAAGGCACTGTCTAAAGTTAAATGCTTTGTCTGTGGGACCACATAACATATGGCTAGCTAGTGTCCAGCCAGAAACATAACTTGTCAGATCCCCTACAGAAGCTATTCAGTATTAGCCACAAAACAGGTTTTGTGCCAGATGAATGGTGGACAGCAACAGTAAATCCCTTGCACAACAATGGAGCTAACGTAGACCTGTGTAATTATAGACCCATGAGCCTAACCTGTTTCATCTGTAAGGCTATGGAAAGAATCATTATGGAATTAATAAATAATTAATAATTAATAAATAATGATACACGTAACCTACAGACTGTTGACCCAACCCAGTTGAGAATGTTCAAGGGTACCCTTCTCAATCTGGTTTACTTCTTCAAAAAAGTTACTATGGACAAGGGCAAAAGAGTGAATGCCACACATGTAGACCTCACAAAGGCATTTATCACCAGGCCACACTCAAGTAGTATAGATAAGCCCTCCCAGCTAAATGTCAACACCTGTGTAACTCATTGGATAACAGAGTGGCTCATAGTGAGAACCCAGAAAGTTAGGGTGAGCAGCTTGAACTCTTGCAAAGGATCTGTCACTAGGACTTTATTGCATGTTTCAGTCCTTTCGATGCCCCTTTTTGGCATTGACTTGACTTGTCAAAGCTAATGCTAAGGAGTTATGGATGACCAAATTTGCAGGTGACTTCTGACTTGGTTCCTTCATAATCTCCCCAGAGGGTACCAATATTTTCCAAGAAGGTATGTCCCAAACAACTACCTGGCATGAATGCCAAGAAGTATCTAATCATATCCATTGGGAAGTGTGACTCCCCTTGTAACTATCACATTGAAAAAAAACAACCTTGAAAATAGATCCTGTATTTTGGGATCTGTTAACCTATGTAGACAATAAACTGTTCTTTGAACATGACTTATCCACTACTTTATTGAAGTCCTTTTTATCAGACATCACATATATTTAAGGTATTGCATCCTGATCCAGGGATGTAGTCATCCCAATGTATGTGGCACTCATTAGGCTGATCATTGTGTACACTACCTTTATGCTGTATCTGTCCAAACACTTGTCAGAAAAGGAATGACCACAATGTTTTCTCACTAAAAAAAAATCAAGGGTCTAAATCACAAAAACTATGCATTCCATCTTGAAGGCTTGTCCGTCTTGTCAGTATTATGTAGACTACTGAGAGACAACCTATACATTGTGTATAAAACTTAAAAAAATTGATATTTTGACTTCCAAGATGACTGCACACTGATCAACAGCTTGACTTCAGCTCTCCCAGTGTGAAAACAGAAACTAAGAAACTACGGCCATAGAGACTCTCAATTTGAATAAAATTCAGTTACTGGATAGTATGTACAGTGCCTGGATGCCTGCAAGAAGAAACAAAAAGAGCCTGAAAGAAAAGCAACTAGAAAAGGTGAAGAGAAAACGATGACTAGGAAGAATCTTGCAGCTGTTCAGAAAAAGGTAGCTCAAGCTACAGCTTTGGTGCTGGACACAACTTTCAGTAATCTAGAGGAAAATAAAGTAAGTCAAATGTGCTTAGATCTGATTAACGTAAATGAAACACTGTATATATCGACTCAGATACCAAAAAGCTGGAAAAAGCTTTAAATAGATATTCAGTTGAGCTGATAACACTGCAAAAATCAGAGGTTGAAATGAAGGAAAGGCTGAGACTGCTCAAGAAGAGCTTTCTCAAAAATGGTAGAATTAGAGAACAGAAAATGCAGGGAAAATCTGAGATTTTCTGCAGTACCAGAGAAACTAGAAGGAACAGGTTGCATTACTTTTATGAAGGTGCAAATAAGCAAATGGACTGGTATTCCATAACAAGAACTATTAATTGAAAGGGTACACTGTGTGTTTGCACCTAATGTGGCCACAAGAAAGCAGCCAAGACCTTTATTTGTAAAGATGTAAACCTACCAGCAGAAAGAGGTGATCCTGACAAAACTGCGGCAAAAGGGCAAAATATTAAAAGTTAGAGACAGCAGAGTGTTTGTAGAATATGATTATTCACTGTACTCCAGGCAGAAGAGAAATACATTTTTTCCCGTAATCAGGAAATGTGAACAGGCAGGTGTGAGATTCAAGCTGGTGTATCCAGCTGTCTTACTGTCTTAAGAATATATATATATATATATATATATATATATATATATATATATATATTTTTTTTTTTTTGAGAATCAAAGTCATTCTTTGATACAGAACAGGCTAAGGAAAAAATCCAAAAGTTTGCCAATAAAAAATGTGTCATTAAGCAGAAGGGGACTCTGCTTCTCATTCTTATGATAATAAAGCACAGGGAAATACTTTGCCAATTAAACCTTTCCACTGTTCCAGAGGAAAATGCTTGAGAGACAGAGAAAAGTACAGGAGTTGACCATGAGTTAGCATCATGGAATTGAATCAGAATCTGCATTTGGGAGACAGAGATGAACAGGAAGACCAGCAGCGTGGACATTTGTGAATAAATGTGAGACTGCAAAGAATCAATCACATTTGTGAAATATAGGTTCATAGGTTCATATGTTGGTATTAGGCTATCAGCCCTAGGGCCTATACAAGCCTAGCCATAACAATTCCCTGGCTATTTCTTCCCACATTATTTACTTTCCTGGACCCCTGTCTAGCAGGGCAACTGACGTGATCCCTGGGGTGAATTTCCTTTCTCCCATCCAATCATCAAGGTTCCTCTTGAAGAGGTCCAAAGAGGCACTCTGCTTGACATGTATGGGCAATCTATTCCAGAGTCTGGGGAGTCTCTGGGTCAGGAACCTATCCCTCCAGCATGTTTTGTTTATTGTGATGACAAGGTTTAGATCCCTGGAGCGTGTAGCTCTGAGGGATTGGGATTTCTTTAAGTGTAGCATGTCCAACAGCTCTGGGTTTGACATGGCCTTGTATGTTAAGCAGAGATCGCCTCTGAGTAGACGATATGTGACAGAGTATAGCTGGAGTTTTTTAAGGCGGTCAGTGTAGGGCGTCTGCTTTAGGCCTGTGATTCTTTTAGTGAGGTATTTCTGAGGCCTTTCCAGTTGTTGCAGATGTCTTGAGAGGTACATACCAAATGGGGTGTTGTATTCTATAATGGGTCTAATGAGGGATGAGTACAGTGGGACAATGACCTCCTTTTTTCTGGATGAAAAGCCCTTCGTGATGAGGTGTGCCACATAGAAGGATTTCCTGACTGTTGTGACAATGTGGTTATCGAAGGTGAGACCACTGTCCACCTGTGTCCCTAAGTCTCTTATCACACTTTCTGTGTTTAGTGTACTGCCACCTATATGGTAATTCATGGATACATGTTTTTTCCCAAAGGGGATAACAATACATTTCTTGGCATTGAGCTTGAGCCCATGGCTGTATAAGAATTAGTGGAACGAGTAGCCTTTTGTTGACTTTGTTAATCTTGCCTGGAGCTGAAAGGTACTTGCTTCACTTCATGTCATCAATGTTTGGAAACACTCTGAGGGGAGGGGAGGAGGAAGGAAAAAAATAACTGTAAGTAAAACAAAGAGTATTCCTGTGAGATTTTCACATTATAAATTGCATATTTTATAGTAAAGTATTTTAGTTGCTGTATGTGATAAAGTTATTAAAACAAAAAAATGCCCTTTTCCCCTTTCTCTTCTCTCTCTCTCTCTCCCTCTCTCTTTTTTTTGGTATTAAAACATGTAGGCATTACAGTGCAAAAAGAGATGAAAAGCTAGACAAAATGTTTAAGTTAATAGGCTAGAATCTTGATTTGGAGAGGTGGATGTAAAAGTATATAGATCATAATATATGTAGAGCTGATATATTTTCTCAACGTCCGTATAGGCAAATGTCTAGATTAAGACCCTTGGCTTATTCCAGTAATACATTTTAAATGGAAACAATAAATATGAGAACACCAATTATAATGAAAAGTTTTCCTTTAGCAATAAAATGTTTCAGCTTGTCTTTCAGGCTGCAATAGAAGACTTCAGTTATGTTTTTTCTCCTACTTTTCCATGGAGGCAAGCTGATAATAGGGCAATAAAATACAGAACACTGGTTTCTTCATGGCTAAAAGTTAATGATTTCTGAAAGTATGCAAGTACTTTTCATATCTGGTGGAATTGCGGAAGGGGAATAAAGATTATAAATTAAACAGACAAAACTAGTGCAAATAGAAGCACAGGCAATAACATGCATCTTACCAAGGATAATCTGAATTTTAGGTTAACAAGTATTGTGTTAGCAACCGTCTGTTTAGTACACATTTTCTGTTATGAAAGTTAAATGTCATTATTTCAAGATGTACATACTTATGCATATTTGTATTAAAGTTCTGGGGATGTACTAGGGTTGTGTTTTGTATCTTGTTTGAGGGTTTTTATTAAAACAAAAAGCCTTGTAAAATATGGTGTAGGTTCCAGTGTTGATAATAAGAAAAAAATTGTAAAAAATAATCCTGTCAAACATTAATGGGTGCATGTATCACAAAAGTTGGAATTAGGCATTTAAAAATGCTGCCATATATAGTAGGTGGGAATAATAACATCCGCGGTGGTGCAGCGGTAGCATTGTTACCTCACAGCAAGAGGTTCTCCCGTTTGATTCTCAGCTAGTGTGTGGAGAGTGCCTTCTATGTGGAGTCTGCATGTCCTCTCCGTGGGTCGAGTAGCGTTCTGAAAGACATGTGTGAATGGGTGTGCCTTTGTTGAAGGTTGGGTGTCGAGCTGGCAACTCGGCACTGTGAAAATCTACTGCCAATCATTAGCGGACCGGAGTTTCGCTGTGGCGACCCCTAACTGGGAAAAGTCGAAAGACAACAACAACAACAACCATAATGGCAACTCTTTCCCTATTATCTTGGAATGCCAGTGGTCTTACAGGTATAGACAAAAGGAAAGAATACCTAATTATATCAAGAACTGCAGAGTGCAAATAGCAATGTTAATGAAACACTTTTGAAAAGAAGTGAGCATGTGAATTTGATAAAGAAAGGATTTGAATATGGATATTCTGCAGAATACCAGGGACAAAGGAAAAGAGAAGTACTGATATTGATTTCCTGAGGAGCTTCAGTAGTGATAGTAGAGGGGGAAAATATAATAATGGCAGATTTGTAAAAGTGAGTGGGTAATGGCAAGTGATGAGGATTATACTGGCATGTATTTATATTCTACCTAATACTACTATTCTGGAGCTTAAAAATAATGGGAGAAATAATCAGCTTTCAGTGGGGAATATTACCTATAGGTGGGGACTGGAGTTTGATTTGCAACAATGAATATTTATCTGGGAAGCCTAGAAGGGGAAAATATAGCAAAAGTGGGTAGATTTCTGAAAAAAAGTTTATGAAAATATTTGGTATGAAAGATGTGAATTCAGTAGTAGGAACTTGGAGAATTTACATATTATTTCCCAAGTTACATTAATTGGGCTAGACTTGACAGAATTATATTTTGCAGGAACATGTCCATTTAATTGATAACTTTGATATACATCCAATAACTATTTCTGATCATGTGCCAATAATTACTAAGATAAAAAATGTATGGTAATGAAATAAAGATGAGACACTGGTGCTTCCCTACTTACCTGTTAAAAAGAGAAGAGAAGAGAAGAGTTTATGGAATTGTTAGTGGAAATTATCTACGGGTTATTAGGGAAGATAGAAAGTACTACATATGTTATAGCTAGTGATGAGATACAATGAAAGCAGAGTTTAAAAATAAGGTAGAAATGAAAGAAAAAGAGATCTGGTTAAGAAGTGATAAGAATTATTTAGAGGGACTTACAAAGGTTAAAGTATTGCAAAATAAGTGGAATCTCACAGAACAAGAGGAGGCACAATTGCAGAGTGATAAAGAGATAATAAGGGGGTACCTGGGTAGTATGCGTGAGTTTAGAAAAATTGCTGTTAAGCAGCTGTTTCTTGATAATAACTCCAAAGGACAAAACGTTTTGGCACAGCAACTTAGGCAGTAGAAATTAGAAGGGGTCGTTGTCAAATTTAGGAAGCCTATAACAAGATAAATAACCAGAGATCCTGTAGAGGTATTAGAGATATTTCTGAAATTTTATGAACATTTGTATAAAGCAAGGGAGTGGAGAAATCAAGAAAAACACAAATGGAATTATTTACTGAAGACGTAAATATGCCAAGATTAGAGGCAGATGAGGCTCAACAAATAGCAGTTAGGATAGGAGGAGATGAGATATAAATGATAATATATAACCAATGTACAGGAAAGTCTCCAGGAACAGATGGTATTCCTGTGGAAGCTTTGAAGTCAGGAGGGATGAAAGTGATAAAAATCTGGAAGGTTTTGTTTAACAATATTTTAAACTGAAGGAAAGCACCGACTTCCTGGGAAAAAAACGTGGTGAAGATCCATCTGATCTAGCTTCATATAGGTCCATTTCGATTCTAAACCATGATTATAAAGTGTTTATGTCTATAATGGCTAAAATAATGTCAAAGGTGATTCCAAAATCGAAAGATAAGGACCATTGTGGTTTTGTGGAGGGGAGGCAAACAATTGACAAGATTAGGAGAACAATGATGATCCAGAGGGAAACAGATTATAAGAAAATCCTGCTGTTATTGGTAGGTCTTGATGCAGAGATGCAGAGAAATTATTAGGAAGAGTAAGCTAAGATTTTATGAGCAGTACAATGGAAGCATTTGCATTCCCTGTTACAATAATGAGGTTACTTAGAAGGATATATGAGAAATCATAGGCAAAAATCAAAGTGGGAGGGTTCCTCTCTGAGAGGTTGTGTCCTGTTTCCCTTTTGTTATTTGTGTTATATTTAGAACCACTAGCAAAGAAAATAAGGGATTCAAACATTCAAGGATATACTTGGTACAGTGTTAAAGAAAAGCTGGCATTATTTGCAGATGATGTTATTTTGTACCTGATGGGACCAGAAAAGGACATCTCATTGCTGTGGAATATTCTTAAACAGTTCTGTTTTTTTTTTTTTTTTTTTGGGATATAAAATTAATGAAGATAAACCAAAGGGTATAGCTGTAAACTATATACCCACACCTGAACTGGTCAAGCAATACCCATATTTATGGGGACATGATAAACTGACGTATTTAGGAGTATGAATTAAAAAAAGATTTGGTTATGGCAGCTAAGGATATGTGGGAAGAGACTAAACAAAATATAATACAAAAACTGAGAAAGCGGAAGCTCTTGCTATTAATGTAGATAGCAATATACAAGAAGTAAATATGTTTTTTGGTCCCTTTAGTTTTATACACTTCAGAAATATTTTATCAACCAGTGGAGAAGCTGTGGATAGTAATTAATAAAGAATTGAAGGATTTTATTTGGGAGGGGAAGAGGGCAAGAGTCAAGTGGGGTAAGTGGATCCTCCCAACAAAAATAGGAGGTTTAGGATTACCTGATTTTAAGGGATAATTCAGAGCTAGACAGTTAAGGCTGCTCTACATAACACAAGCAGAAAGCTACAATTAAAAGTGGAAAGGGATAGTGATGAAGCAGGGGGGTAAATGAAGAGGTAAGGAAAGAATGGGATTTTGGATGTAGATCCTTAAGGAGATTAACAGCAGTCATACAGATTATATTCATAAAGTAGCAGAAAGCATACTAAGAACTAAGCCAACATGGAAATGGAGAAAACTAATTATGTCTATAGAGATAATTGCAATTAGGGGTAAAGAAAATAGGTAAGAAGAGGTCAGAATTTACTGGAGAAAATTGGAAAGTTATTGTGGACAAATAATTAGAGAAGGAAAGGTAAATAGAATGGGAAGAGGCCAAAAAGACATTTGGACTGCAGGCTAGTGATCACATTCTGTATCAGGGAGGGAATGATGTCAGTATATAGATAAAGAGAAAAGGATAGAGGAGTCCCAAATGAAAGACCTGTACTGGTTGAGTTTTTATTGAATCTAGAACAGAAACTGCTGTTAAAAAGGAATAATTAGTAGGGCATATAAAATATTGCAAGATAACAGTAAGAATCAATTAGAAGAGGTCAGAAAATATTGGGAAGAGAGATTAGATATGCAATTCACAAATCAAATGGAGTATAGTTCCCAAATATGCAACAAAGTATAGAAGATTTAAGATTTTTGCCTGGAAGTTTTTGCATAAATACTTTTATATCACAAGGAGACTTCAAAGAATTTTTCCTCAGGTAGATGGTAAATAGTAGAAGTGTGATGAGAAAAAAAGAGCTAACTGGGAACCTACATTTTGGGAGTGTAATGAGTTGGCAGGTAATCATTACAGAGTACTCTATCAGGAATATTGGGTGAGCAAATCAGCATAACCAAGGAAATGATTTTCTTTCAGCATAACCAAGGAAATTATTTTCTTTTAGTTGAGATACAGGGTCTGAACTGTCTAGATACAGTAAGGCCTTGTTAAATTTAATTCTGGTGGCTTCCAAAAAAGCAATTACTATAAAATGGAAATCAAAATCTAAAGCAACTATACTTAAAATACTGAATATTGTAACATAGATAAAAGAACAAGGGTGTGGGAACTTTAGAAAAGGGTAGGAGCAAATTACATAGAAAAAGATTGAAGTTGTAGAAACAATGCATACAAAAACATATCTTGGAGTAGGAATGAGGTTTGAAAGAAAGCAGGAATTGAATAATGCATGTAACGTTGTTTTGATTATACAATATATATATATATTGATATATCCTATAATGTTTGAAAATGTGAACTTGTTAATATGGTTTGATTACTTTGATTACAGGTCAAATAAAGTACTCCTTTGTCTAACTTTATGGCTAGTGTCGATGATTGTATGGGTAAACACAAATTTACACCTGAATTGTCATATAAAGTCATGCTCAATTTGGGAATTGAGCTTTACATGTCAAGCAGAGTGCCTCTTTGGCCCTTTTCAAAAGGAACCTTGACGATTGGATGGGAGAAAGGAAATTCACCCCGGGGATCACGTCAGTTGCCCTGCTAGACAGGGATCCAGGGAAGTAAATAGTGTTGGAAGAAATAGCCAGGGAATTTTTATGGCTAGGCTTGTATAGGCCCTAGGGCTGATAGCCTAGTACCAACCTATGAACCTATATAAATGTAGGTTTGCCCATGTTACAAGTGATAATTTGATAAAAGCTGTTTAAAAAAAGTGGATCTTCTGTCAAGCCAATTACATATTTGCAAGTCCAATGGCATCAGAAACAGCTATGCAGTGGATCTCAATTTCTTTTGCAAAATAAATAGAAGTTATTGCATGGATAGTTTTCTATCATAGAGATTACCAAATCACTTAAAATGAAGCACTGTTCTTACTCTATGCGAATGTAATTTGGATGAAGGGATGTTTAAATGAAAGTTTACCCTGGGTTTAGCACCCCTATCCCTCATGGATAGGGAAAGTTTATCAATTTCCCAACATATCCCTGTTCAGTCCATCTCTGGATTATTCTTATGCCAAATGTAAGGGCTAAAATCTGTGAACCTAAGGCTTAACTCCTTCAGCTATCCTGATAAAATAGCACGAATCTCCTCATATTCAGTAATATTAGCCTGCTCTGAGATGATCTCTTTCTTGCTGTTTGAACCATGAAATACCCAGTCCTGTCTGGCCTCCTGTTTTTTACAAAACCAGTAGCTCTACTAACACTTTTAGTAGGGACCTAAATCTACGCAAACACATAAACCAAACTTGCTGGAGAGATGGGTTCCTAACTCAACATATTCATGGAATAAGTTAGCAATACAGGTCAACTAAAGTACTCATTTGTCTAACTTTATGGCAAGTGTCGATGATTGTATGGGTAAACACAAATTTACACCAGAATTGTCATATAAAGTCACTCAGTTTGGAATTGAGCTTTATTAAGTGCTCAGAAAGGAAGGCCCAAGCATTAAGTGTGTCTGTTTAAAGGTATATATGGCTACGCATCTTATGGTCCACACAATCACTTGCCTAGTATTGTTTCTATGTTCTTATAATAAGCATAGAACCTGCAGAGTATTTTCATATCAGTGAAGTCTAAAAACTAATGTCTTTTCCCGGTTTGGGGTCGCCACAACAGAACTCCGGTCCGCTAATGATTGGCAGTGGGTTTTTACGGTGCCGAGTTGCCAGCCCGACGCCCAACTTTCAAAGAAGGCACACCCATTCACGCACACACCTACTTGCATTTAAATGTCACTTGACCACAGGGAGGACATGCAGACTCCACACAGAAGGTGTTCCAGGCGAGAATCGAACCGGAGAACCTCTTGCTGTGAGGTGACAACGCTAACCGCTGCACCACAGTAGCAAGTCATTAGGCAGAAATGTGCACTGATCATCTTAGTCATATGCAGAAGTATCCCTACTATTGCAATATTCTTCACATATATGTAAATTCACAAATGCTGTCATTTCATCAGCCAACAGTGAACACGGAGCTGTGTGAATCTCTTCAGAATTTCCCATGAGAGTTTGCACTAGTTATGGCTTAGTGCTGCTTGCTAGCAGCTTATGAAAACTTTTGAGACTTGAATTCACTCTGAAGATGTCATTAGAGGGAGATGCTGTTTATAATATTGGAAAGGGGGAAGACAGATCACTCAGAGAAAGGGAACAGAGAAGACAAGGGAAACAGAAAAAGAACACATTAAGAGAATTGCTCTTGAGGAGATGAAAGAGGATAGGCAATGTTTTTCTATTGGGGGATAGGCCCCTATTTTTACAAATATATGTTTAGAAGGGAAGTTAGGGAAGGATTACGGGCAGAATGTATAGGACAATGGGTCAGGGAAGAGTTAAGGAATTTTTATAACATAAACATAAAGACAGATAAGACAGATGGCAATAGTATGTTGGGCTGATAAATGCAAGGGGAAACAGTACATACAGATGCGGGAAAGACACAAAGGGGATAGTGATGAGGACTTTCTCCCAGCCAGGAGAGCTTTTAATATTTCCCGTGCACTGATAGTCATGGCTTGGGTGACCACAGTGGTGAGGTGATCAAGGCCCTGGTGGTGAAAAGCAAACATAGACAATGGGTCTTGCACCTACTAAAGGAGACTTTAATATGGACCCCATCATTTCTCCATCATCCTCCCTACCACAGCCTCCACTAGGCCCTGGAGATGAGGAGGTTGACTGTCTATGCTGACAAATCTTAGGGTGCCCATAGGGGTGGAGAAAATGCTTCCAACTGTGAGGTTGTCCCTGGCAGTGCTGGTGGTGGAGGTGGTACCACCCATCCCTGGGATGACTGCTGATGAGGTGCATTGGGCACTACTGGAACTGCTGAAGACAGAATGTAAAAGGGGGGAAAAAAGAGAAAAGACAGAGAAAGACATGTGCAGACAACAAAATGACTGCTAAGTACTAAGTAGCAAATGCATTTACTTCAATGAGACAAAAATCAGAGCACTCATATATTTATTCAGAATGTTATCAGTCAGTAATTATATGACATACGTTAATTACTTTAACAGTAACATTTGTCAAATACTGGCTCAGGTTCAGGTGTTTTAGCACTTTAGAAGTTTTCATCTTTGTAATAATGTATTTTCTTTACCTGACTAAACAATATGATTTTTTTTAATGAAATGACACAACCCTCATTGAGTCTGTGTTTGCTAACTGCTTAGTATGTCCATAAGTATGACAGCCTGAGAGGTTGCAATCTGTGGTTAAATATTCAGTTTAATTTTATTTGTATTTTATTTGTAGCTTTGTATTTCCTTTGAGTTGGCAAACTATACTTATGGGGTCAGCAACCAACCTCTCCTGTCTCCACAGATACTGCAATCAGTTATACTCAATCCCATCTGCAGCTATTAAAAAAAAAAAGAAAGACTTACTGAACTTGCAGTGCTTTAAAGGAATACAGTATTTACTGTCTCTACCAGGTTTCCCTGTAAAGCTTTGGTTAGAATAGCTGTATACTTTCTGCTGTGTAATAATCCCTACATCCTGCATTTTATCCTGACACCCATACCTTCTATATTAGTAATTAAACGTATAACTCCATACATGTAAGCAAGTGTTGTGCAGCGTGGGCTACTGGGGAATAGATTTGTTTAAGTGCTGTATATTTAGTAGGTAAAGTATACATCCTACAGAAAAGAAATGTTAGGAATGTTATGATAAAATGGGGGAATGCTTTGCAACTGAAAATAATTTTTTAACAAGATAATACTGAACTTCTGCAGTTCATGCATTCAAAGGCAGTAGATACCTTTGCTGGGGGATGCTGGCTGATTTAATAATCTATTTGTTGATGAAAAGTTTGCTGCTATGGCAACTATGCAGATGATCAGATTCAGGAAAGCCAGATTCTTACTGGCGCTGCTGTACTTGTAAGCAACTTTCAAGTGTCCGTTATATCCTGAAGTGTCATACATTACTGCACTTTTTAATATGTTCATTTTGCAGTGGTACTAATAATGTGATATTGTGATGATGTTACATTTAATAGGAAGACTTGAAAAAATATATGATATGGATCTAAATCACTGCAGTTTGCAGTAATGCAAATCCAGTTAACAAACTGTAGCTCAATAACTCTCTCCCCTCCCTGTGAGTTGTGTGGTGCCCCTGACTGCAGCATATGCAGAAGCTGATAAAAGTTCTGGAACTCTCTAATATGTTATCAATAGTATTTTACATGTCTTACAAAATAGTGATGCAGTGGCCTTTGTTGATGCAACATATTAAGTAATAAAATTAGGAAATAGATTTCTGAATGACTTTTTCACAACATAAGCTTAGTTATGACCATAATAATGCAGCACAAATAGTAGCATCAACAACAGCATCTAATGGCTGTTACTGAAGTGCAGTTAATCTCGTATTGCAGCCAAGCTGGTTTATATTACAATAAATGTGAAGTGCATGTCAGCAGGTAGTTCATGAATGTATGCTGCATACTAACCTCTTCTAACATTTCCAAAGGTTATGCCAGAGAAACAGTCTGTTTGACTTATTAATCTAATTACACTACATTTTCTCAGTTCTGAAGAGTTATATCTCTTGCATACTACTTTAATATAAAAAAGAGTATTTATTTTAGAACTCTGGCCATATTATGTGGACATCAGCCTCCCACTGGGCCAGGTGGTCTCCCCAAGTTTTCAGGTTATCAGCCCTGTGGCTGCATTGCTCTCCGGAGCAGGGTATACCAGTGAACCTGGACAGCTCATCTCCCAGCTCCATCCTTATGTCATTTTTTTGTCCAGGTGTCAGGGCCACATCTTCCAACTTTTGCAGGCATCACACCTTCAGCACTTGAAGGAGAATACTTGTCTCCTTCTCAGACCAGCTTGGGGGCCATGACTATGAGTCTTCACATAGTCCATCCTACCACTTCTGTGTTGAAATAAGAATGAAGAGGTAAAATATGAAACACACACATGCTAGAGTTTGCGTGAAACATACACACTAGAGTTTCATATCAGTCTTTCTGGCACCTTAAATCCTGCATGGACTCAATGCTGGGTACAGAAAAGCAGGTGCATTTCCATACTAGTTCCATGTGTGTGCAAACCCTCCCATTCATCATAGGTTCAATTGCATGAGAACTTCCTGACTCATCTATATCGGTAAGAATTCAGCTACACCAGCAAAAGCAGTTACAGCTATGTGTTATAATGCAATTCTTAGAGATGTTTGTGCTAATGAATAATTTACATAAGAACTTCTTAAGATGGAGCAAATTTTTGTAAACTTTTTTACAGGTTGCCATTTTGAGAAGTCATGGGTTTTGCATTTATATGGTCAACAGAAAGCAAAGATTACTCAAAACCTTTAAAACAAACTAAAACAATAAGTAAAAAGGTCACACTGAAAAACCAATCAGTTAAAAAATACAAAAAGAAGAATCTAGCAAAGCTAGACTTTCTACTGTATAATACCTTTAATCTCTTAGAGATGAAATAATATATATACAAGTTATTCAGGTGTTTTAACTAAAAAGCAATTCTGAATATCCATAAATGTTTTTAAGTCTATTTATAAACAATACCAGACTAAACCCCTCTAACTATAGATATGCATGTTTATAGCTTCTTATTTTATTAATAGCATAGCATAAATGGAATGCTTGACTAGCATTTGGAAAAACAGGGTTGTCGTACCCAACTGATAACCATAAACATTAGGGTGACTGCAAAATATCCCAACTAACAAACTAAAAGTGGGGTTTGCTTTTATTGGCTTGAAACTTTCCATAAATAGACTTAAAAGAAAAATTCATCGACATTCAGAATTGCCATTTAGCTGAAACACCTGATATCTTTAAAGGTAATTTGCATATATCCCATGTCACCTCTAATACAAGAGGTTTTAAGGTATCACACAGTGGAAAGTCTAGCTTTGCTAGCTTTTTCTTTTTGTGTTTTTTAACCAATTCGTTTTTCTGTGGGACTTTTTTACTCATTGTTTTAGTTTGTTAGTTGTGATGTTTTGCAGTCACCCTAATGTTTATGGATATCAGTTGGGTACAGCATCCCTATGTGTTGGCAATAGAGATTCTTTCAGTTAGTCTCAATTGATAAGGTGTGAAATTTGTAATAGTGTTGTCATTTTCCGTGTTGTGTTTGTTACCTAAATATTATATGTTATAAACTGTTGTGGTTTCTGTTGATAGAATTGTGTAGGACCAAAGTGCAGGTTATTTTACTATAATTAAAGAATAAATAACTGGAGAATTACTTCCCGTTTATTTTCCACCACCCTTCCAGCAAATGTTCACACCGCTACATCTCACTTCACAAAGTCATGTAATTAACAGAGATGACAAGTATATAGCATAGAGACAAATAGAAATGGAAGGAAAGAAATTCATTACAGCAGAGAGAATTAGTAAATCTCTTGCGTACATAAGTAATGTGTGCCTTTGTTTTGCTATTCATCTCTAAGTTTTTGCAGGTTTAGCATACTTGACCTTCATGGATAGGGGAAACGTAAATATTCCTGTATATCCTTGTTTGGCCAATCTTGGAGTATATAAAGGAAAAAAGCTGCTATGAGAATGTAAAACAAGGCTTATTAAGATCCGCACAAATCAAGTACCTATGAATATATTGTTCAATTCCTCAACAAAATGCAAGTCACAGAATTTATTGCACTTAAGGCAGGAATGTATTATTAATTGCAAACTAGTACTTTTAGAAAAAAATATTGTAGCATCAGGACCAAGGCACAGGAGAGACAAATTGACTTCTGAATAAAACCATGTCCCCGTGGATGCACTTAGGACATATGGAAATGTCTTTTTAGAAAAGTAGGGGTAGGGAACAAAGCAGGCAGAACAATCTACAGCATAGAATCAAGTTGTGGCTGACGTGTTAAAGGGGAAGGGAACCACACTTTGTTGTAGTGTAAGAAGAGTTAATGACATGGTGGGCTGTGTAAGGTTGTGTAAGGAGAAAGTATAGGCAGAATGCAGTTACCCATATCAGCTCCCTGTACAACCTGTAACTCCTAATGAGGAGTACCTGCTCTCCATAAAGTGCAATTAATTTGATGCAGAGGGGGCTGGTGCAGGAATCATTTGAGGTGGCATTCATGCCTGTGCTTTCAGATACCCTGCAACATCAGGCATAATACAGGGCTTGATTCTCACCTTGGGAAGTATGGCTAGGGGTAAAAATGTCCCCCTTGGGTGGTTAGCCTAATAATCATATACAGATCTAAGAACATCCAGTTAGAGGCAGTGCAGAATGTGCTTGGCTGGCACTGCAGATTTCAGGTTAGGTGTACTTGTCATGGAAACTGCATATGTAAAACTCATTAATGTTTCCTCATCAGAAACTTCAATAGCATTAACTGTAGCACCACCTCAGCAGACATTTCCTGGTAAGTATGGGCATCATACCTTTAATACAAAGTCACCACAGGCCACACTAACCACATTTTTACATATTTCCTAACAGGGTCATGAGCAGAAATAATTGCATGCTTTGCTGCAGCACAGCTGGCTGATGTTGACAGCAAAATGCCTGCTGGCAAGGTTGTCATTACTCTCATTCTCATGATACAGCCTTAGAACAGTGGCACACAGTCTTATGATGTACCGGTAGGACCCCCTACCCCACAGTAGATGGGTAACTCCATAGGCAGTGATACATACAGACTACAAATAATGAGGAAATGACGCTACAACAATGGTTGCAGGTTGTTTCTTATGCACAGTCTAAACTTCTTGATGATGACAGAACCCTTTCTGAGGTAGTAGAACCCACTGTTGCACTTTACACAGTGGTCCCAGGCAAAGATGGTTCTCACAGCTATCTGCATAAACACCTTGTCTGCGCAGCAGCAAATGTGCTGTGATGTAGTTCATTCTCAAACAACTGCTACTGAGAGTCCAGTGGAGAAGGTTAAAGTGTTACAGGGTATAAGTGAGAACATTTGCCAGTATAAGGGAATTATGAAGGCTATCAACAATGCCATGATGATCCTCGTGTGCTGTAAGATTACACACATCAGTTTTCATATGCACACTTGTAAGGACTTAACGAGATGCACACTGAGGACACAACTGGATGTAGAGGAGGGAACATCAGCAGGTGTGGTGAATGAGTAGGCTGGACACCATGTGTATCCCAAGAAAGTGCTGCAGGCATTCATGTGAGTTCTGCCAAGAAGAAGGTAGTCAGGCCTCATTAGACTTGGGGTAGAATCTCACAGTCAAGGTTTAGGTCATACAGTACTGTTAAGTGAATATCAAGAGTTATGCCTGCAATCAATAGATGCTCTCATTGGAGCAGCTCAGCATTAAACACAATGCTAGCACTTGCTCATAATTTCTGGGACCTTCATCAAACTGTCTTTGAGGACACTGTGTATGATACCTTCCAGATGTAAATGAAACGTTGAACATCAGCAATACAGAAGTTACTCACCAGGCAGACCCTTTGCAAATATGGGGCACATGATTTCACATCACATGTGCTTCACTAGAAGAATGCTGCACTTACTTCCTGTACAGATAAAGTGGTAGAGAGAGAGATACAGAGAGACAGCAAGATAAAAATACATTTCCCTAACAGGTGAATATAAGTTTAGTAACACAACAATAAATTATTCAGTTTATAGCCATAAGCTAAAAAGTATAAGTAGCAATTGTGCCACTGATACATTGCAATGGTGATGGCTAATACCATCTGACCACAACGCTCATTTATTAAATGAGAAGAAACATCTGATGTGCACTGTAAATCACCATGTACCATTCAGATATGTAAGGGCACAAACCACCTTCACAGCATGCACTGAGTATTATCTTTGTAACTTTACAGTGTCACATACGGATTGTCATGGCCTTGTAGTAGGGGACTGGATGTGTAGAATTCTGCTGGTGGGTTTGCTGTCCTGCTGCTGTCAGCTGGCCATCATTGCCACTATCACTGATGGGGCAAATCATAATTGGAGCACTGACACTATCAGTGACTGGTTGCACCAGACTGACAGGTCTGTTGTATACAGAATGCATCAAGCCATAAACATTTGCATAGGTTCCTAGGTTCCCAGGTTAGTACTAGGCTAACTACCCTTGTGGGCCATTTCAAGCCTAGCCAATTACCCCATGTGAGAATCAAACCCTGCACCTTGTGTCTGTAAGGTAAACAACTTAACCATTATGCCATCCTCCCTGCCTGCATGGTGCAGTAGGCTCATTCTGAGGGGCACCCCTAACTCACTGAGGAAACATAAACGGGCTTTGAGTAAGCCAAACACTCAGTCATGGACTATCCTTGTTTGGGATAGTGTGGTGTGAAAGCACTGATCTGCAATTTTCTGTGGGTTATGGAGTGGTACCATTATCCAAGGTTTGAACAGGTAGCCTAAGCCACCTGGACAATAAAAAAGAGGGGACATATAACAAAATGGAGGAGGGGGATTATTAAATGTTGCCTTTTCCAGAAGATAACCATGGTTAACAACATTATAATAGTTTTCACTTATTAAACAGGTGACCATGAGGAATCCTGCCATACAGGAATAGGTGGTACAGCGAATGTGTATAATTTGTGAGGATTATCAGGACTGCCAGGATGCTGGGCCAGCACATTCATGATGCATCCTCATGCATCACTCACTACCTGGCAGTTGATGGAATGGTAACCCTTCCTGTTACATTTCCTCCATGGTCCTGATGAAGCCCTTATAGCAACATGGGTGCACTATATCCCACCAAGCACATCAGGAAATTATGTCATTCCACTGAAGGCATGCATGGTAGTAGCTGGATCCTGTAGTGACACTTGAAAATAAATATGCTCATCCAAATGTCCCAGGAGGTTATAGAGGAGCTGCAGTTTTCTCAGGGTAGAAGCTTGCGATACCCAACATTTTCCCAGTCTGTCACCAGGTTTTGGCAAGACCAAAATTAGCAGCTCTAAGCAAGAAACATTCAGGCTTGCAGCAAAACCAAGCATCTTTGCAAATCTCAAAGTGAATAGAAAAGGAACGGTTTTACTCTTTATAACCCATCTGTGATTGATACAGATATGCTTCAAAAGGTTACTAGGAATTGCAGAAAGAAAGTGGGGGCTCATTTACAAAAGAAAGTTGCAGATGTTTCACATAGTCATCACTTGCATCTCATTATTTCCTTATTTGCATAGGAATTTCTGAATTATCTTCTAATTGTTTTGCTTTGAAACAGCTTGCATGTCTGAATTGTGCCTTGCCTACAATAGTGCATGACACACTCATATACATGCTACATGGAAGCGTAATGACTATAAATACCATCATACATATGTTGCGGTGCTAAAGTAATGACTGCTGTTATGATAATGGAAATGTCTTGAAAGGTCAGGGATATTGTGCACAGTTAGGACATTTTCTTCTTTCTTTGCTTATTGTTGTCAAAACCGTCAATGTTGCCCTTTTTGTTTTATGTGCCATTACTGTAGACAGTACACTGCTACGATACTTGGCACATAGTGATTTGCAATGCACTACACACTGCATGGATTCTGCAGGTGCATGACTCAGTCTCTGCATTACATGCTAATCAGAGCTACTGCAGTACAGGCCTGCACAGTGGCTCTGCATCACAATGAGAATGTGAACTAGGAACCTGTCTGCCCAGCTTTTTGTTACCTGTTATATGGTCGGGGGATTGGGTAATAAAGCGTACTGACAAAGACAAGCCTATTTGATTGGATAGCAAATATATGTAAATAAATAAATAAGCTCAAGCCTTCATAGAAAATGGAAAATAAATACATTTCAATGTTGAAATATGTTAACATCATAAAAAGGTGCAAGGACTGTTAAAAAAAAACGAAAGCAGGGCACACCATGAGAGCAAGGAGACTCTTAGATGGAGTCTCTTACTAGACAAAAAGGATAGCTGACAAAACAAACTTATTTTTTATTTTATTTTTTTGATTTATTTAATATTTGTTTACCGGGAAAGTCTGACTTGGAACTAAGCCAGTTTTCAGCGGAGGCCCAGGGAGAAACACTCCAGATGTATGTCTTTGTATTTATTTATTTATTTATTTATTTATTTTCTTATTTGGAAGCCAGATATGTAAACTGGACCACATATCCTTTCCAGGCACTGATTTTGTATAATGTAACATTTGGTACTACATAACAATGTATGAAATTTTAATCATGTTGCAAAGTTATTGAACATAAGCAGTGACTTATTTTGTTATTTAATGTGTAGCATATATTGGTTTGTTAAAATATACAATTATTTCAAATTGCTGAAATTTTAAAGGTAAGATTTACAGTAGGAACGTTTCTGTTACAGATACATAAACATATGAAATGTCATAGTTAAGTACGGAAGCAAATGGTCTGGCTTTGTGTCACAGAGACATTAAGTCATGGCTGTAACCCAGACAAGAAGAGTTTGAATAGCAACTTAGAATCTGGAAAACTCAGGCAGGGGAGGGGTTCAGTGATTGAAGCCAACTTGCACATCATGGGGGAAAGAGAAGAGAGGTGGTTTATAGTTAACTGTTCACTATCATGCAAACAGAGATTTGTATGTTACCAAAACTGGCTAGGACTGGTGTGCAAGCTTACTGAATTGAAGCTTGTGATGGTAGCTCTCATTAGCATGTAGGTAGATGCACAGACTCATACAGGGTGGGCATAGTCCGCACCTTGTGAGCGAGCTCATGTTAGCCACCAGGTAAAGGGATAATGTCCCAGACTGACACATTCTCATTGCTACAATGCAAGTGTGTGGTGGGTGCAAACCACCTTCACGGCTGACTGAATCATGGCCCCTCTGGACTCATCGGTAGTGTGGAAAAGAATGTGTTCAAGTTCATTTGGGGGGGGGGGACTTTAGGATCTGCAGACACAAAGACAAAAAGCAGCTCTTGAAAAAAATGGAAGCAAATACCAATGGTACTGTACCTTAGGTAAGATACGGTCTGGTCTCAGCTTCTTCCTGATGAAATGAAGATGATTATGGGGTCATAAGGTAGAAATGATTGTACTGAATCTGAAATGGAGATAATTGTATATCCTACATGCAACTAAGAATGTCTGCAATGAAAATTAAGTAAGGATCATTCCTTTCAGCTGAGACACATGTTCAGGAGGGAGTTATATGTTTTATTAATAAAAATCATTCTATGTTTCTTCCATGCCTGCATAAAAGCATTTCACTTCAATGAGTGTTTCTTCATATGCAATAAGTAATTCATTCAAAGAATGTTAGAAATGTGATCAATCAAAAAGAATTCCCTATATTTTAAACTAGTTTGCTATCTAATTAACATTTTGACTTACTGGAAGCATTCCAAGGGTTGTGATGACATAAGGTCAATGTAGTATCTAAATGAAAACTATTTTCATTTATCATTTCTTTATCATGTCTGGTTATTTGGTCTCATTGACAAAACATTTTAATTAGTGATGAGTATACCATCTGAGTGTAGTTTTGCTCAGTTCAAGGTAATTTTCTCTTCAGTCATTTAGGGAATATATTGCAAAAAAAATGAAGCCTGCTCATCTGCAAGGTAAAGACATTCTGTTGATGCTGTGGAAAGCACTTTTCTTCTCCTTTAAATTTAGTGGAGTTTACTGTGGGTAGTCTTTATAACTGTTTCCCTTTATAGTAGTTATGTCTCACCTGTCATTACTCCTTGCCCATAGGATGATGTCCTACAATTCCAACAGGCTTGAACTAAATCCTACTGATCCAGCAGCCCTCTCTGGTATATGTACCTGTGTCCTGTCTCAATGGCTTATTCCAGATCAGACCCTACTCTGAGATGGTAGATCCTCTTTGTAAAGGAGTGGAACAGGATATGAGTGTGATCCAGGTGGCTGTTATAGTGCCTTGCAATCTAAAAATGTTTAGCGTGCATTTTTACTGTTTTGCTATTACAGCGCTAGCTGATTGTTTCTTCCCATTTAAGTGGAATTATGACAGGCAATGCTGTTATATACTAATTTTCTCCAGGGTCAAGTCATGAAAAGGTACAGAGGTAGCCATTACTAGATTTCTGTCAGTGAACGCTTATTATTTTTGCGGCCCACATATATTTCCCCAGAGCAAAAGAGTTTTCGTTCTGCAGCTATCCTTGCTTTTTTACTCAACCCTCGGTGACCTGGAACTGATTCAGACCCACATGTTATGTAGTCTTACAGAAGACCTACCTGCCCTGTAGCAGGATGATGAATATGCAGTAGAAAGGAAAAAAACAAAAAAGCTTAGGTTGTGTAAAAGGAGACATCATGATTGAAATGAGATTTGAAATACTGAGCAAATAGTGAAAAAAGTAGATGGTAGTCTTATTTTGTCTTCATTATAAAGTATTCTTATCTTAGTTTTAAGTGCATTGCCTTTCTGAAGCACAGAGAAATATACCAGAGACAGCAGCAATAAAGTAATGCATATCAAATCATTTTTTTCTACACTCTGCAGTGAGAAACATTTTTGTCTTTGCAACCTTAATGTCATTATGAAACTAGGCTACATGTATTAGCGACAGTACATGCTTAGAAATAAATTTAGTAGCATTACTAATGGTGCTCAGCCTTATGGAAAGTTTACAGCATGTATAATGTGCAGGAATTTAGTGTATGACAGATTGTTAAATATTCTTTTTTTTTCTATTTTTTTTATAGATGTTAGATATTCTTGAATGCATACTTATGGTACTGTGTCTCATTATTTTCAGGCAATAAAAGCTGCAGTGGGTCTGTTCAAAACCTAACATCTGCTGAGCTGACTGATACAAGTGAGGTTTCCAATCCTGAGCTACCACCAAAAATGGCGCTAAAGTCTAGAGTGGATGCAAAATCTAGTAATGGCTACCAGAGGCCTGGATCAGTGTAAGTAATAAGTTCAAGTGTTAATATTACAAATGTAGCTGATCTGGTATAGTGACAGAATGAATTGTTTGGACATGGAGTTAACTCACCTTTTACTCACACATCAAAAGTAATAGCACATAAGTAAAAAGACTCTTGAGTGTTTAAACATTAAAAAAAATGTATTTCTGGACCTGCTAAGCTGCCATTTGATACGAGGATGTTGTACCATACCATAGGTTCATAGGTTGGTACTAGGCTATCGGCCCTAGGGCCTATACAAGCCTAGCCATAACAATTCCCTTGATATTTCTTCCCACAGTATTTACCTCCCTGGACCCCTATCTAGCAGGGCGACTGACATGATCCCCGGGGTAAATTAACTATCTTCCATCCAATCATCAAGGTTCCTTTGGAAGAGGGCCAAGGAGGCGCTCTGCTTGACATGTATGGGCAGTCTATTCCAGAGTATGAGGAATCTCTGGGTCAGGAACCTATCCTTCCAACATGTTTTGTTCATTGTGATGACAAGGTTTAGATCCCTGGAGCGTGTGGCTCTGAAGGATTGGGATTTCTTTAAGTGGAGCATGTCCAACAGCTCAGGGTTTGACGTGGCCTTGTATGTTAAGCAGATATCGCCTCTGAGTAGACGATATGCCACAGAGTATAGCTGGAGTTATTTTAGATGGTCAGCATATGGCATCTGCTTTAGGCCTGTGATTCTTTTAGTGAGGTATTTCTGCAGCCTTTCCAGCTGTTGCAGATGTCTTGTGAGGTACACACCAAACGGGGCATTATACTTTATAATGGGTCTAATGTGGGATGAATACAGTGGGACAATGACCTCCTTTTTCCTGGATGAAAAGCCCTTAGTGATGAGGTGTGCCACATAGAAGGATTTCCTGACTGTTGTGGTGATGTGGTTATCGAAGGTGAGACCACTGTCCACCTGTGTCCCTAAGTCTCTCATCACACTCTCAGTGTTTAGTGTACTGACACCTATGTGGTAATTCATGGGTACATAGTTTTTCCCAAAAGGGATAACTATACATTTCCTTGCATTAAGCTTGAGCCCATGGCTGTGGTAACAAGCATCTGTTTCTGTAAGGCCCTTTTGTAGAATATCCACATAATTTGCGGATTCAATAATAGCTCCCAGTTTGCAGTCATCTGCGAACGTTGTTAGCCAGAGTCCCTTAGTGTTGGCCTGAACTTCAGAGTCCTCTTTCTTTAGCAGTAAGCCAACATTGCACTTCTACATTTGTGTAAGTACTCATAGGATCATAGGATCATAGGAACTTACTAGGGTAATGACCCTAGGGCCCTTACAAGCCTAGCCATGTTTACCCTTATATCCATGATGAGCACCTATCGCCCCTGTCCAAGAGGGAAATAGGTGGAACCCCTGGGGAAATTACAATTACACATCCAGTCATCCAGATTACATTTGGAGAGGGCCAATGAAGTGCTCTGCTTGACATGAAGCGGTAGTCTGTTCCAAAGGTGTAGTAACCTCTGGAAGACAAATCTGTCCCTCCATCAGGTTCTATTAATGTCACATATCAGGTTAAGGCCATTAGAGTGAGTAACCCATGTACCATGGATATGCAGCCTTTCCAATAAAGCAGGGTCAAAGATTGCCTTATATGCAAGGCAGAGATTGCCTCTGAGTAGTCTGTATGAAACAGAATAAAGTGACAGTGATTTCAGACGATCCTCGTAGAACAGATGTTGAAGACCTTGAAGTTCCTTGTGAGGAACCTTTGTGGTCTCTCCAATTACTGCAGTTGCTTAAAAAGGTACATACCAAAAGGGGCATTGTACTCAATTATTGGCCTGAAGAGGGAAATGTACAGGGAAGTTATAACTTCTTTTTTTCTTGAGGCAATGCCCTTACTTATGAGATGAGCAATACAGAATGCAGTTCTTACCACTGTGGAGACATGGCAATCGAAGCTAAGGTTGCTGTCAACCTGTGTGCCAGGTCTCTTTCCACTGAGTGCGTAGTTAGGGTGTTGTTATTGGTGTGGTAATTAGCAGGAACATCACTCTCACTGAAAGAGCTGATAATGCATTTTTTTTAATTGAGTTTAAGGTCATGACTTTTACACCAGTCATTTGTTTGTGTAAGAACCTCATGTAGGATGTTGACATTGTGTGGAGATTTTATGGCCACTCCCAGTTTGCAGTCATCAGCAAACTTTGTCAGCCACAGACCTTTAGTTTTAGCTTGCATTTCAGAGAAATAGAATCCAAACAGTAGAGATCCCAGGACAGATCCCTGTGGAACACCACTGGTTACAGGTCTGCTGTTGAAGGTGGATTCCCCTATTTTGACTGTATAGGTTCTATCAGTGAGCCAGTTAGCAACCCATCTAATGATATAAGGGTTGATACCTAGCTGAGTGAGTTTGTCAATTATGCCTGAGTTGGGGATAGTATCAAAAGCTTTGGCTAAGTCTAGCTATACTGTATGCACAGATTTCCCCTCATCAAGGGCCTTAGTGACTGTCTCGAAGGAGTCCACCAGGTTTAACAGGCATGATTCTCCCTTTGACAAAGTCAAATTGAGTAGGGTCAAGTGTTTGGAGTTTACCAATATCTTTGTTGAAAAGGTCCATGATGATTCTCTACATGGTCTTGCAGATAAGGCTAGTCAACATAATAGGTCTATAGTTTCTAGGTCACTGCAAATGGACAATGGTGACCTTTTTCCATTCAGCTGGGATGAAGTTAGTGCTTAGACTATGAGTGAAAAGAGTACCCAATGGCATTGCTAATTCTTGTTTGAGCCCATGTGGGATGCAGCCTCGGATGTTATCAGATCCTATGGATGCTGTAGTTTTTACCTTAGAGAGGGCATTCTCAACCTGCTCTTTTGAGATATAAGGTAGAGGACAGGTGGTAGGGATGTCGGGGGTAAGTGTGGCGGGGACAGGGAAGTGAAGTTTTCATAGAACCTGTCAGCTAACAGGTTAGCAATCTCCACAGGTCCAGTATATGTGGTATCATTAACTACCAGTTTGGCACAAATCTGAGCCTTTCCTTTTAGGTTACGGATGTAACTAAAGAATGCCTTATGGTTGTTCTTAGTTGAGGAAGCTAATTTGGGTTCATAGTTAGCTTTGGAGGACTTCACAAGAAGTCTTATTTGCTTGTTTAAGCTGAGGAGGGAGGGTTTCCAGTTTAGGGGTTGCTCCTTCTTACTCCTAAACAGCAATTTCTTCCTCTTATTCTAAAACCTGTTAAAGGCAGTTGTCCACAAGGCAGGTTTGCTCTTCCTTGAGAAGCTTGTTTTGATACTATCAGGTATGGCTGCTTCAGTGCAGTTGTTTAGGTGTTTGTGTAAAGCATTTGTGTAGAACTTGGCATAGCTGCCAGTTCCATCTGAGGAGGGAGGTGCACTGAATATATTTATACCATACCGTAAGAGGTTATGATCTGCTTTGGAGAAGTTTTTTCGCTTAGTTGGTGCTGGGTGGGTGGGGGTGGTCAGGTGTGATAACAACCGTGAATGTGACAGATTTATGGTCAGATATCACCAGGGAAGACCTCACAATGATGGTGCTGCAATGATCCCTAGCTTGTCCAGGGCATTAGAGTTAATGAAGTCGAGAAACCTTTGGTCAAGTGAGTTTGTGCATGAGTAATTTCTCTAGTCAATGGATGTGTAGTTAAAGTCGCCCAAAACCATTGTGTTCGGATGTATCTTGAGTGACTTAAGTAGATCCAAATAGGCAGTATGGGTGTCCTGATTCATGGAGGGGGTCTTGTAGCTGGCAATGATTTGAATAGGTGTTCTACCAACAGATAATTACACCTGAAGTATCTTCAGGGAATCATGCTGTCTAACCAACCTGGAAGTGTATTTATCTTTAATGAATATTGATACACTGCCTCCTTAAGATTTCACACCACCAGTTTGTGGTCTGAACATGTGGAAGGAGGAGTATCCTAGTATGGCTGGGGTGGGCTCCACAGCCTTGAACCAGATCTCTGGGATTACACAAATGTCCAGGTCTTCCAAGGTGAGGAATGCTTCTAGTGAATAGCAGTAAAACCCTGAGGCTGTTCTTAGATGGAGTTCTTACTTCAGGAATTTTGCCCTTGAGACTCTGCCTAAAAAAGGCAGTATGGGGGTGGCAACAGCCTTGGCCAGTAACCGAAATCCCAAGGGTGACAAATGAAGACCATCTCTGGCAAAGCACTGAGGTCTGTCAAGTTGTGTCATCCCAGGCTGACAGATACTGTATCCCCTTGGAATGACACCAGAAACTAAGCCAATTATTGAAGTCAGTCATTTTCTGTTTATATTGAGGCATCATCCTAGGTGAAGGTAAAATGCTGCCTAAGGCTAGTGACATAACAGCCTGAGACACATAGCCCAAGAGCTCAATCATGTCTCTCTTCATATAGTCCAGAGAGGTATGCTCCAATTCGTTTACACCAACATGACTATGACAGAGTCATAACAGTACCTATTGCTGAGAGACTTGAGTGCATTTGGCATATGGCAGATCCTGGCACCTGACAGACTGCTGATTGTGACCTTCTCCGTATCCAATCTGGTGAGAGGGACATCTTTATGTCTCACTGTGTAATCACCTATGACTAACATGTTTGTTTTTGTGTTTTGCCTTAAGGGCTTGTTGTGACACACTGATGTGTGAGCTGTTATATGTATTGTGTTCTGCAGAGGATGTATTATGTGTAACGTGCTTGTGTTTGTGTTTAGGAGGTCTCTGCTAGTAGTGAGAATTGTATTGGTACCTCTGAGGCTAGGCTTAGTGTTCTACGTGACAGTAGAGCTGAGCCACGGAAAACCTCTGGAGGACAACAAGCAAAGTTCTAAGGGAACATTTAACAAGCAAAATGCTTGCTACTATAACCACCAATGCTGCTACATGGCAGTGCATGATGGTGAGCTACATGCAAGAAAGTACAGATGCGGGGCTTATGTAAAACAAAAAATAACCCTTTTAACTCAAACTAGCAAATAAGGACGCACTCTCTGAGCTCCTTTCCAATTACACTTGATTAGATGGGACCCAGACAGCACTTTTTCCCACAAGGGTGCTTTGCAGCTTGTCAAGAAAAAAGCAATACATTCTCTCTTGTAACATCTGAAACCTAGAAACCTTTTCCTGATCAGAGCTGCACATGCTGAGCTACAGATAACTAAAACACTAATAGTACAGCCCCTGTGAAAGTAACATGTAGCTCCATGTATACAGGACCATTTTCAGAAGTATACATTAAATAAAGCTGTAGCTGGCTCATTTTAGCACCCATAGCCAGATCCTGAAATATGCCCCCAACCCCCTTAGCAAAGTGATGAGCAAAAAAAAATGACTTTGACCTTTGTAGGAAGGATTATAACCCCCACCCCCGCTAATCTAAAGGCATTTTGGTACAGAATAAAATAAGACTAAAATGCAGGAACTCTTGCTCATACCACTCAACACTCTGAAACCAGGGCAGATACCCCCTTCATTATGAATGTTAAACATCCCCACTTTTTTTTTTCTCAAAATTTTTTTTTTATTTTTCAAAAACATTTGAATGAATTCCATAGTATTTATACATAACATCTTAAATAACTATGTACACTTTACATTAGCCTGACATTATAGCAGATCTTAATGTATACAGTTACTTTATAAGTATGTCCAGTCCATTATCAGGTTGTTCCCTTTGCCAAACTACTTGGGGTCACTATTGATGAACACCTGAAATTCAACACTCACATCCAGCAAAACATTAAGAAAACCCATATAAAACTTGGTATGCTATACAGGAACATCCAATTTCTCTCTCCTTCCACCAGACAAACGCTTGCCACTACCTATCTATTCCCCTCACTAATGTATGGTGCTCTTCTATTAACTAACTTATCTGCCACACTCACTTCAAAATTGTAAGTCTGTTATAATAAGATTTCTAAATTTGTCACCAAAGCCAAATACTCCTCCCATCACTGTATTGCCCTTAATTTGTTACACTTGCTTGAACTCTCCAACCATCTAGACTATCTTCAGATTACCACGCCCACAAACTAATCTTTCAACCCTCTATGTGCCCTGCTCTATGCAACATCCGTCTCTCCTTCACCCCTCAAAGAACTCTCAGATCTACTCACCAAAACCTAATCTGTGTCCGAAAAACCAATTGCCCTGCTGGTCAACTCCTGCTATCCTTTTCCTTAGCAAAAAATAATGGAATTCTCTTCCTTCCTCTCTAAGGACCTGTGCAAAATTTGAAAACTTTAAATCTCAAGTTACATTCCTACCCTTACTGTAACAAAAAAATTCAACTGCATTCTCCCCACCTAGTCCTATAATTCTCTCTCCACCTCTAAACCTCTCTCCAGCTATGATTACTAGCCTCTCTAGCTATTATTTATAGGCTACCACACATATGTACATATGTTAAATATCAAATTTGTACCATGTACCTAAGAATTTACACCTGCTCTC
This sequence comes from Protopterus annectens, assembly GCF_019279795.1. NCBI lineage: Eukaryota > Metazoa > Chordata > Ceratodontiformes > Protopteridae > Protopterus > Protopterus annectens. The sequence continues at coordinate 924,574,422 of NC_056735.1, forward strand.
TAACATGAAATGTAACTGTAAATTGTTCATTAATAATATTGTGTCTGTATCTAAAGGTAACATGTACCTAAGAAATTACATCTGCTCTCTAGCATAAAACATAATTGTAAATTGTTCTTCTTTTGTATATTGTATCTGTATCTAAACTTTGTAACATGGAGCTTTTCTCTCCAGGCCTCCACTGAAAATGGTCTCCCTGAGCCCAGTGGACATCCCTGGTCATCAAACTGGAAATAAATAAATAAACAATAAATCAGAGTGTCTGATCAATTATTGTATAGTATCAATCAATGATAAGACTTTTCCCCAAGGGTTGTTGATAAATGGCTTTGGATATATTCTTAGTTCTTTAATTTTAACTTCCAATAATGCTGTGGTCTTCAGTAGGCTGTAGAAGTCTTCCAAAGTTGGTATTGTGTTTGTATTCCATCTTCTTGTTATACACTTCCTTGAAATTGCAAGTATAGTCCATACTAGATACATGTTTGACCTATTCAAATGAGGACCTTTGTTCACATTTAATAATACAAGGGCTTTAGTTAAATAAAATGATTCATTAAATAAAGCTTGTAGAAAATTATTAATACCATTCCAAAATGGCTTAATTTTAACACAGTCAAAGAAAATGTGGTTCCAATCTGCATTGTGTACTTGCTCACATCTCCAACATATTCCTTTTATGGAAGAACTAATTTAACTGATTCTGTCTGGGGTTAAGAATGCGCTGTGCAAGCATTTCCAATTAAAAACTTTCCAGTATTGTGTAAAGGATGTATATTGTATTGATAATAAGATATTTGTTTTAATATCTTCAGTTAACTGTATTGACTGTCCTTTTGTTATATATTTCCAATATGAGGTTTTGGGTGTTGTTTTATAGTTTATCAATATTTTGTAAAATTTTGAAATACTGTTTACCATGTCAAAGTCATTATATATGATTTCATATATGTATTTTGTAAATTTAGGTATTTCTTTAAATGAATTGTTAATTATTCCACTTTAATCCTGGGAAATAGAGCATGGCACTCTGTAAAGTTAGCCAGTCCTGTTGTGGAATTTTGTATGTTGTTTTTATTTCTTGCATATCTGAAACTTTTAGTTCTTTGATACATTGGAGCCAGCAAACAAATCCTTTCTGTTCCCATGAATTAATAATTTCTCTATTTTATGTGGAAAGTTCTTTGTGACTATAAATGGTGTTAAAAGAGCAAACAATATTTTTAAATCTATATTTGCATTAATAATTTTCCTAAATGAGTCAGTGTAATAATCATAAGCATTTTAGTGGGTTTAGTTATGTTATATTGCATACTAATGCATAATATGTGCCATGGCAAATTGTTTTTATCTGTTATTGGATTTTTTTTTTTGTAAATACAATTTATTTATTGATATTACAGTTAGTAATTCTTTCTAGTTTGCAGAGTAATTTGGACTTATCCAGTCTGAGATTGTCTTAGATATTGATGCTTTATATATGTTTATATAGCAGGAAAGTTTAATCCTCCCTTTTCCCATGGACTGATATGATGTATTAAAGCTATTCTGTTTCTTTTGGGAAACGGGTCTATATCAAAATTCCAAAGAGGTACAATGCCGAATGTGAAAACATCGAACCCAAAATATCGAATGGTGAAAATAGCGAAGCCCCAGAACATCAAAATCTTACCTAGGGCAAGATTTTGGTGGGCCATTCCGTGGCTTCGCTATTTCCTCCACTGTGGTGCGAGGGTTATGGACCTTAAGGTTAGGGTGCAGGTTAAGGTAAGTGGATAGTTAGTAATGTATGTATGGTGTAGTGTAGGGTTGTGTTTTGTTAACTGTATGTGTGTGTGTGTGTTAATTAGTTTGTTTGTGTATAGATTTGTAGGGTATGTGTGCAATAGTTACGGAACTTAGGGTAAGGGTGCGGGTTAAGGTAAGTGGACAGTTAGTAATGTATGTGTGGTTTAGTATGGGGTTGGGTTTTGTTAAATGTATGTGTGTGGTTAATTTATTTTGGTGTGCTTGTGTTAGATGTACGTTTCTCGGAACTGCTAATTTTTTCCCTGGGAAAAAATGTGCTATTCTGAGCGTTCGATGTTTTCAATATTCGAAATTCCAAGTTCTAACATATAGTGTTCGACATTTTGGAATTTCAAATATATGATATAGACCCCCTGTTTCTTTTGGGAAACCATAAAAATTTTATTAGGCATGAATTTATTTATTTACGTATATTCCTTTCTGGTAACAGTTGTATTGCCAAGGCTATATATATAGGATCTTGGGTAGTAAAATCATTTTATTAACTGTAGTCTATCTTCAAATGTTAATAACATTTTGTTCTATTTTTCCACAGAGATTTTAATTGTATAGATGATATTAATGTATTTTTTAGACTAATTCATTATTATCCTTGCATAACTCAATTCCTAGATATTTTAAGGTAGATTCTTGTTTCCCTATGATGTGATCCCTTTAGTCTGCAGTTCTTTTTTTATTTAAAAATAAACATTTTGATTTATTGAAATGGAGTCCTGAAGTCATGAGAAATTTGTCAATTAATCTATCTAATTCTTCTAATGTCTCTTCTGTATTAGATAATGTCAATAATATGTCATCAGCAAGTAACATTACTTTAGAATTGTATTGTTCATAAACATCTATTGCATTGATTTTTATATTGTTACAAATTAAATCTGCAAATATTTCAATAGCCAGAGCAAATAGAATCGATGACATGGGACATCCTTGTTTATTGCCTTTTGTTATATGTATAGATTCAGAGGTGAAAGGGCCTAACTTGACATACTCTAAATTATTTGTGTGTGTGTGTATATATATATATATATATATATATATATATATATATATATATATATATATATATATTCTTTAGGAGATGACCAAAGGATGCAGGAAATTCAAATGGCATTAGGATTTTGAATAAATAGTCCCAATTTAGGGAGTCAAAGGCTTTCTGTATATCTAAGCCAATCATGAGTCTTTCTTTATTTTCTTAACATAATCTATAAGAAAAATTATCCTTTTAATATTGTCATGTGTGTGTATATGATAGATAAATTCAGTCTGATCATTATTTATTGTTTTGGATAATGGTATTTTCATTCTGTTAGTTAATATTGTCATAAATATCTTATAGTCATTATTTAATAATGATATAAGTCTATATGAGGTACAGATGTTTGGGGATTTGTTTTCCTTTAGGATTGATGTGATTAAGGAATATCTCCAAGAGGGTGGTATTAAAGCTTGTGACTGAATTTCTAATAGAGTTTTATGGAAGAGGGATAGTATCTCTGAAGGAAAAAGTTTATATATTTTCATAATTATGCTTTCTATAACTGGAGTTTTATTATTTTTACCCTCTTTTATTGTATCTGTAATTTCTTTGTAGGATATGGGTGCTTGCAGATCTAGTTTTAATTTTTCTGTTATTTTTTATATTAGAACATTTTTCATCTAGATTTAATTGATTGATATATATATATATATATATATATATATATATATATATATATATATATATATATATATATATTCTTTTTGGAAATGTTCCATATAGTGATTTCTATAGGCATCAAGAATGTCACCTATATCCAAAACATTTTTCTCTTTCTTTTCCATGGAAGATACTTTTAATGTTATTAACTTTTGATTGTCTTTTGTTTCTTGTGGATAAATTATGTAGATATTTGGGAAAAGTGGACAAGGTATTAATTTTTAGTTTTTTTCTAAACTAGTTTTATGTGTTAGAATTTCATTTTATTTATTGTTTAATACTTCTGCTTTCTTTGTCATCTCCAAATGATTTTGATTTTTTTTTAGCTTTTACTGACAAAACTTTGGATTGTAGATCTAATAATTCAGAATCCCATCCTCTCATTTTTTTTATACCAAGAAAGGGTTTTACCATATATGTAAGCTTTTAATGAGTCCCATGTCATTATTTTATCTCTGTGGTATAATTAATGTCTAAAATGAACTGTAATTCAGATAATAACCAGGGTTTGAACTCTTTAATTTTAGTTATATATGCTAGAATTCTGGAGTTAAAGATTAATGGTTTGTACCCATTTTGAAGTTTTAGTATCAATGAATTGTGGTTTGAAAAGGGGCAGGGAGTGATTGAGAAATTAATGATTTTAGAGTGTAAGTCATGGGCATCAAATAATGTATCTATTCTAGTTTGAGTACCAAATCTGTGATCTTGATTGGAAAACAACAAAGATTTATCTTCTTTAAATTTGAAAGTATCTACAAGATGAAATCATTCTACTCACTTGTTTAAAACTTTTGAAACAGTAGATGTATGCAGCGGACTTTTATTTGTAGTTTCAGAAATATCAGATATACAGTTAAAATCTCCTCCTAATATTAACTTGCCTTTATAATTAATGGAAATGAAATCCAAGTGTTTTTTAACAGTTCCTATTCCAATGCATGGGAACCAGTATAGATTGGCTAGGGTCCATATTCTGTTATTATATTATAGGTTCATAGGTTCATAGGTTCATACTAGGCTATCTGCCCTAGGGCATTTATAAGCCTAGCCAGAGTGTGTTTGGCTTTCGCCACCCATTTTAAATTAATTTTGCTATTGCTTTTGTTGAGGTTAGTATACTGTGCCTCTGTCTAACAGTGACACAGAAGTGATAGCCGGGGTAAACCTATGATCTCCCATCCACTCATCAAGATTCCTCTTGAAGAGAGTCAATGTGGGACTCTGCCTAACCTGGACTGGGATTTTATTCCAGAGTGAAGGAAGCCTCTGGGTTATGAATCTGTCCCTCCAGCATGTCCTATTTATTTCAGTGCTGAGGTTCAAGTCTCTCGAGCATGTAGCTCGATGGGATTTGGATTTTCTGAGGTGCAGCATGTCCATTAATTCTGGGTTGGACATGGCTTTATACGTCAGGCACAGATCGCCTCTGAGCAGGCGGTATGCCACTGAGTAGAGCTGGAGTTTCTTTAACCCGGCAGCATATGGCATCTGTTTGAGCCCTTTGATCCTCTTGGTGAGGTACTTTTGGGGTCTTTCCAGTTGAGGCAGCTGACTGGTTAGGTACACCCCAAAGGGCATTGTACTCAATTATGGGCCTGATGAGGGATGAGTAAAGAGGTGCGATGACCTCCCTGATCTAGATGTGAATCACTTCATGATTAGGTGGGCTATATAAAATGTTTTCTAACCACTTTGGCCACGTGGTTGTCAAATGAGAGATTGCTATCAACTTGGTTCCCCAGGTCCCTAATGACTTCTTCTGTACTTAATGGATTACCACCTATGTGGTAATTTGTGGGCACTTTGTTTTGCCAAAGGGGATGACTATATACTTTTTGGCGTTTAGCTTGAGGCCATGGCTCTGGCACCAGTTGTCTGTTTCTATGAGGCCCATTTGGAGGATGCTTGTGTCGGCTGGAGAGTTGATTATGGCGCCCAGTTTGCAGTCATCTGCGAACTTGGTCAGCCACAGTCTTTCCGTGTTGGTCTGTACTGCCGAGAAATATATACCGAACAAGAGAGGTCCCAGGACTGAGCCTTGTGGGACGCCACTTGTAACTGGTTTGGAGTCTGACATGGCTCCAGCAATTCTAACCATGTGAGTTCTGTCCTTGAGACAGTTTGCAACCCATCTAGTGACATAGGGGTTTATATTTAAGCTGGTGAGCTTATCTATAATGCCCGAGTGGGGTATTGTATCGAAGGCTTTTGCGAGGTCCAGGTAGGCTGTGTGGACCACCTTCCCCTTGTCAATGGCCTTGGTGACTGTTTCAAAGAACTCGACCAGGTTTAAAAGGCAGGATCTGCCCTTAACAAAGCCAAACTGGGTAGGATCCAGTGTCTGTAGGTCCCCAATATCTTTATTTATGAGGTCCATGATGATCCTTTCCATAGCTTTGCAGACCAAGCTAGTCAGGCTTATGGGGCGATAGTTTCCAGGATCCGTTGAGGCACCACCTTTGTGGAGAGGGACCACTGTTGCTGTACGCCACTCTTTGGGTACATATCCTGTAGTAAGGCTAAGACTGAACAGTAGTTTTATGTTTGGGTTTAGCTCTTCTTGGAGTTCATGTAGGGCGCAGCCGGGACACCATCTGGTCCCATTGATGCTGTGTTTTTGCTTTGAGAGGCGGCTCTTACCTGAGCATCTGAGATGTCAGGGGCAGCACTCTGTTGGGATAGATATTTGCCTTTTGGTGGGGAGAGGGGAGAAGTTTGCACTGATCCTGTCAGCTAGGATGTTGGCAATGTCTGTGGGCTCGGTGTATTTTTGTCATTTTGGACTAATTCTGAGCATATCTGGGAATTCCCACCCAGGTTCCTAACATAAATAAAGAAAGCCTTGTGATTATTCTTAGTGTCCTGTGCAATTTTTCTCGAAGCTGGCCTTAGACGATTTTATGAGTGCCCGTAGTTTTGCTAATACTGATCAGAGATGCCTTCCCTTTTGGGATTTTGCTCTATCATGTAGTAGCTTCCTCCTTCTATTGTATAGTTTGTTTATGGCTGGGGTCCACCAGACAGGACGTCTGCCTTTGGAGGATTGGGTCTTGGTTTTATTTGGGATTGCATGATCCATGCATTCCTGAAGGTGTTCATAGAATGCGTTTATAAAGGATTCTGCGGTCTGGGCCATATTTTCCACAGGCCTGGGGGCTTTGAAGGATTTCGCCTTGGTTTTGAGCTGTGTGAAATTTGCTTTAGAGAAGTTTTTCACTGTGGTTTTCTGGGCAGGGGGTGGGGTCGGGATGTGAATATCCAGTGAGATTAGTTTATGGTCTGATCTTACCAGTGAGGGATACACTTCTGGTCTGGAGCATAGTGTCCCCATGTTGGTGATGAACAGGTCCAGTATGTTTTCCCCTCTTGTGGGAGTGGTAACAAGTTGTTCTATAGCATTTGAGTTTATAAATTCTAGGAACCTTTGGGCTAGGGTGTTGGAGCTAGAGTAATGCTCCCAGTCTATGTTTGGGTAGTTGAAGTCGCCCAATATAATGGTGTTTGAAGAGCCCTTCATATTTTCCAGTATTCTCAGGAAGGCCAAGTGGGGTTCCTGTGTTTGGGAGGGTGGTCTGTAGCAGGCTATAAACTGGAAGGCAGTTTTACCCACAGTTAGTTGCACATGGGTAGTCTCTGATGCTTCATGCTGTGCCACCAACCTGGAGGTGTGGGTATCTTTGACGAATATTGATACTCTCCCTCCTTTTGTGGTTCGGTCCAAGTTTTGGGGCCGAAAAGCATGGTATGAGGTATAACCTGGTAGTTCTGGGGTGCTCTCGGGAGCCTTGAACCAGGTTTCTGTTACTGCACAGATATCGATGTTCTCCATGCTAAGGAGAGTTTAGTCGTGCATCTTGAGGTTTAGACTTCTGGCGTTGAGTAGCATTACTCTTAGTTTCTTATCCCTTGTGATACCTATGGAGGTGGGTTTGTCTTTTGAGCCTTGCCTAAAAAAGGCACTATGGGGTAGCAAGAGCATTTGCCAATATCCAGCCCAGGGGTGACAGGTGCAAGCCGTCCCTAGAAGCATCGTGGATTGTCGAGCATGTCATCCCAGGCTGACAGGCATTGGATCCCCTTTAAATGACACCAACACTTAAGCCAATTGTTGAAATTGATCATCTTGTCTTCATATTGTGGCATCATTATTGGTGAGGGTAAGATGCTACTCAAGGTCAGGGTCATACCGGCCTGGGCTACATGCTCAGAGAGCTCCTCTATGTCTCTTTTCATGTAGTCCAGGGAGTTCTCAGGTCATTCACACCAGCATGGACAATGACTGAGTCATATTTGTACTTGCCTTGGAGTGACCTGAGTGCTTGTGTTATGTGGCGGATCCTAGCGCCCGACAGGCAGCTCACCGTGACCTTCTCCTTGTTCAGCCTGGTGGCGGGACGTCAGTGTGCCTGATAGAGTCACCTATTACAAGTGTATCAGGTGTGTTGTTTAGCCTTAAGGGCTGTGACTGTTCGGCACACTGGCTTTATGAGCTATGTGTTGCACGTGTTTTGTTTTGGGGTAGCGGTTGCTTGGGTGTCTGCTTTGGAGGTCTCTGCTGCTTAGGCAGATTTTTATTTAGAGCCTCCGAGTATGTTTTTCTGTGTTTATGTGTTTGGTTTGTTGTCGTGGTAGGTCTATGTGAGACTGGAATTGTAGTGAGTGTGGTTTCCTTCTCCTCCTGACTGGTTACTCCTGTACTGAGTTGAGAGAACTTAGCCTCCAGTTTGGCTATATGGTTGCATCTCTCACATGTGTTGGAATTTGTTGGGAGGAGGAGAGGGTTGTCTGTGTACATGAGGCAGTTGTAACATTGCCTCAAGATTCCCAGATTCACCAGCTGGACCAGAGAGGAGATTGACAACTGACCTTTGGACAGTATTGGGAATTCCTTTATAATTGAAAAAAAGGGGCAATGGGGAACAAGGTACTGAAGGGGAGTTTGTGAGGGTGTAGTGCTTTTAATTTTTTAGAGCTGACTTATATAATTGCTTTAGTGAGCAAGTGAAACAAGGAAATAAGTACAGTAAGCAATGCAGATATCACGAGGGATCCACAGAAGTGCTAAAAGGCCGCATTTTAGGTGGAATTAGCATTTCAGGGAAATAAACAAACAACAAGCATACAAATAAAGCTAGATTCAGCAGGTCTGGATCTAGTCTATGCTACAGCAAACAAGGTGTACCAATTTCAGTAAGAAACAGTTAGAATATGCAGGCACTATAAGCCTTTAACCAGAAATTCCCTGCTCAGAAGGGCAGAGTCCAGCCTTTCCTCCCACAAGAGTGCAGACCGCAATCCTTCTTAACGTAAAATAACTGGCCTGGAGCCCAAGTGCTTAAACCAGAACTAATACACTTTTAGAATAACAGACACTGAGCTCTCAATCAGCAGTTCCCAACTTAGAAGGATGTAAGCTACCTGTCCTGCCACCACAGTGCAGGCCACAAACCTTCCTAATGTAAAACAACTGGTCTGAAGCCCAAGTGCTTAATACAAAAGACTTAGAAATGATAGCTACACTTTAATCAAGTTACTACGGTACTACCAGCAGTAATAAATACAACTGCAACTAATGCCATAAGGCCTTCTTTATCTTCATACTTATAAATTATTTCTGGGTGAATCACATTTGTTTTCCATAAAACTGTTACCCCTTTTGTCTTTGTCTTATAGGATTGCGCCAATATTATGTATTCCTTAGGATTCCATTTGTAATTGTCACTTGTTTTGAAATGAATTTCTTGAAGGAAGACAAGTTGTGCTTTGTTCAGTTTTAAATATTTCAGTAGATTTGATCTCTTGTTAGGATTGTTTAAGCCATTGGTATTTAAAGATAATAAAGTTAAATCCATCTTAGGTTATTTAGACCTTATATTTTTTGTTTTATTGTGACTATTAAACATTTTCTTCTGATAACTATAAAGTATATGTTTGAGCTTTTAAAGGAAATTATCAGTTTTATACTTTGAGTGTTTACCAATAAAGTAATGTTTTGGTCAGGCATACTAAAAATGTTTTTGTGAAATAACAAATTTAAATTAATAAATGTTAACAAAACTAAGATCCGCACTAGCCATGTAATGAAAATCATTCCTAATCTGATGGATAGACCTAAGTCCGTCAGATTATCACTTATACCATGACAATCCAGAACATCTGAGCACTATAAATTGAATTATCATATGGAGAATATTTGTAGTAGGAATAAGCAATTTTTATATTATTTTGAACAGATATAATACTATTGTAGATTAGACAGAATTCTAATACAATATAAATGTCTACTTACTGTATAAGCAATTAATATTTACATGAAAGATAGATGACAAGCAATTCAATCATAGTAAAGTAGGATGTACCATATATAAAACCTCAATAAAAGATTACAGCACTCAGTTATTTAACATATCCACCCTTATTGATAAACGTATTACTTAATATACATAGATGGTAATAATATGTATACCTAATGTTTATAATACAACGTGTTTTACTGGATATATCAGAAGTTATATTTCATTGTTTGCCAGCATTTAAGTAATCACTTTGTTTGTTGCTAACTTACTTAAAGCATCCCTTTTGTTTTATGTGAACATTGATGAAAGTTAGTGGATTTTAATTATCAGTGGATCCCTCTTCCCCCCATTTCCTATACATAAGGATTTTCATACCTGTAATTTCTTATCATAAAATGAGTGAAATTATAGGTTAAAAACAAATTCAGTTATTGTGATTAATGATTACAAGTTCCCTTTCCATATTCATAAATTGCCATTTCATGGCATATACTGAAAATTTTTAGATTTAAATGGCAACATTCTATTTTGTATAATCAGCAAAGGTTAAACTGAGTGATTATTGTCAATTTGATACTGTTTGTTCAGAATGAGATTGGTACATTCTGTGACATTCCTAGTTCAGGCTTTTATTGTTTCCCTTGAACAACTTTTTCAGTTTTATGTCATGTATAAAACATTAATTACCAGGGTGACCTCTTAAGTATTGTATATGGTCAAGATGGGTTACAAAAACTACAATTCATGTTAAAGCAATGACATGACTTGTTATGCATATTTACTTATATAAGAAAATCATCATGCTTCCCCTTGATGTTCAATGTAGTGTATGTCATTTATGACAAGTTAAGAGAGTAATGTTATTATACACAAGCCCATGTTATTAAATCCTGTCTTTAATATCTAAATTCAGCAGACTGATTCATCTTATATGCAGATTATATATTTTATGTATAAATTTACTAAAATCATACATTGCATAACTGTTGTGTGTATTTTTATTATTTATTTATTTGTTTATTTTTTTTTTTGGCTGTTGCTTAGTTGTTTGAGAGACCTCAAGCTGTAATGCTTATTCTTATTATTAGTGCCTTCCAAGCATGTTTATACATTCCATAGACTTTAAATTATGAGACCCTTCTAGTTTCTTATTTGTTATAAGTATATTTCCATCCTTACATATACACATATCAGTATTTCAAGCTTGGGCAACAATGCCCATCCAGTTTTGCAAGAATACCATTCACTAGTTCATGTGGTGTGTTTCCAGGCTGTTCTTAAAATATCCAAACCAATATTTGCCTTGTTTAATTTTACCAGCTTGTTCCATGCAGTGGCCAATCTGCCAGTGAACCACTCAACACACCTTCCATTCCCAAAGATATTTCCATGAAGGAAATTTGATAACTCTCTAGTACTTCCCAGCAACCCCAAACACCCCTAGAATCAGCTATCTCCATATGCCCAACACATCCGAGCAAGCTCACCTCCCGACCACTGCAAAGGGTACTGCACAAGACCAAGTGCTGTTAGTCTTTCACAATAACTCAGACTTCCATTCTTATGTAAGTCCTTACTGTGTTTGGACCAAAATACATTTTAAATATAAAATTGGTCTTCTTCTTCTTCTTCTTCTTCTTCTTATTATTATTATTATTATTATTATTTTTATCAAGAATCAACTTAATGAGCTAAACAAAGTTTAAGGAGACCATCAATATATGTACATGTGGTTTAAAACAGCCCCTTTATATATATATATATATATATATATATATATATATATATATATATATATATATATATATATATTTTTTTAAACCAAAAACTTAATTGTCAAGAATCATCTCGGAGGCTCCTCAGAGCCATTAAGCGTTATCGTCCCTGTGTCTGCATTACCATAGCAACCTGGGAGCATCTGCTTCTGTTACTGTGTCTGTGTACTGCATACCAGAGGCTTGCAATGCACCTGAAGCAAAGGTTCACTTCACTGCAACTTCAAACCTATATTCCCTTCCTTTCAGTGAGGCAGCAGCCAGGAAAAGAACGGAGTGCAAAGAGATAAAAAAAAAAAAAAAAAAAAAAGGATACCTCCCAACATGCCACCACAACAAGAGACAACACATTCTTCCAGCTTTCCCACCTCTCACTCAGCAGATGTATAAACAAACTATTCTCTGCCAAAATACCCCAAATCACAGTTTTATCTACCCCCTTCCCCTGGATCCAGGCTAAAACAACAAATGTCTCTTCCTAATACACAAGCATTAGTAAACCTCGATCACAAGCCGCAACCCACAGCTTCTCGGAGACAAAAATGGCAACATACAACAGCTGCCAGGCACAGCTGCATTGACACACACCATGTCAGGCTTAATCAAACAGCACTCGAAGCTGTGATACCTGCCATAATTGATATTAACTATGTTTAGACAGAATAATAATGACATTTGTACTAGCTGCCTGACACAGCTTCATCCATGCACACCGTATCAGGATTGATCAAACAGCACTCAAAGCTATACCTGCCATAATTGATATTAACTATGTTTAGACAGAATAATAATGACATTTGTAGTAGCTGCCAGACACTGCTACATCCACGCATACCATATCAGGATTGATCAAAACACTTGTAACTGTGATACCTGCCATAATTGATATTAACTATATTTAGACAGAACAATGATGACATTAAGAGCTTGCTACTATTATTTGACCAGGATATACATGAAATTTCTAAATCATACTTTAACTGAAGAAGGTATTAGTCTCCATGACATCATTTTTTTTTCAAAACACTCTACTGTTACTGCTATTATATATGATGTTAATTTGTTACATTTGAGTCTGAACTCTGATGAATGGTACCTTGTTGAATTAGTTAATTAATTACTTAAATTATTATAAGTAAAAACAATGAAAAATGAACAAGATAAGTATTCATTGAGTTCAAGTAGGGGAATAGAAACTTCTATGTTCGTATTATATGTTGCTTTGTTTGGCTTATATATAATGTAAATAGTAACCCATCTCAACCTACCTTTGTTTGTGAAGAATTATTGGACTCTTTGAACATTCTGAATAATCATTACTGCTTCTCAGTTGTTTAAGAAACCCTCCTTTTTTAAAATAAAAACAGATAACAAGTGATGTACCATATCAATTGATACTTTGAGAGATGTAGTTGTAAGAGTTATTTTTTTGGGATAGCTGTCTTGGAATCAGTTTTTTGTTTCTTATTTCTAGCATCAGTCCAAAGATTTGTTTCTTTTATTCCTTTAAGAGTAGGGGCCATCCATTCCATTTCTTCTGGGATAGACACTATGTTGTTGTTTTTGATGACTATAGTAGCTTCTTATAGGTCATTAAAGGTTCTCATCTTATTGGCAAAAAGTATTTTTATATTGGCTGGAAAGGCCAGCTGTGCTTTAATGTTGTTTTGTTTCAACTGTTTTGTTATTGGCTAGACTTTTTTTCCTTGTTCTAGTATTCTGGTAGAATAATCATTGTCAGACCTTATCAGGATTTTAAGATAAGCAGATTTTAATATTAATTCCTTGCCAGAAATGAAATAAATTTTATAACTATGGATATAGGTGGAGTACTTGTTGAGTTAGAAGCAGGTTTCCTCAATGCTCTATGCGCCCTTTCAATTCCAAATAACAGTCCCTCTTTCAAGTCTAAAAATTCAGGAATCCAGGTTGTTAAGAATGAAATAATGTCTTCTCCTTCAGTGTTATCAGGCAGACCAAAGATCCTTATGTTGTTTCTCCTTTCCCTGTTTTCTAAGTCATCTATTTTGTTAAGCAGCCATGTATTCTGTTTAAGCAGAATTTCTTTTTGGAATTCTTCCTCTTTGAGTCTCTCTTCAGTGACATTTAGAGAAGTCTCTATATTTTTTTTTTTTTGTTTTTGTATGGTGTTGCTATAATCGTTCCTTAAGAGTATCAGTCTGTTTTTGAGAATTTAATTTGAGGTTTTCTAAGTCATTTTTAAAGCCATCCATCTTCAAAGATAGTTCCTGTAAGGTAGATGCCATCAATTGCAGTTTTTTTCAAAGCAGCATCTGGATTAGAAAAGGTAGTCATTACAGGGAAATAACAGACTATCCTTCAGTGATGTGCGGTCTGACCACCTTAGTACAGGGCTTCCTCACCCTTAGGCCTATTACTGCCAGTAATGCCAGGCCTAGGGGGCATTGTTGCCCTTAGAAAATGCAAAATTATTTTGTAAATACAAACCAAACCATGAAAAATCATCCAAAAGAAGCTCACTCTGGATAAAAAACACAAACAACTTTATTTTCCACAACATATGTAAGTGCTTTCATCCCAAATTCAATTTTTACAGGAACTTCATCAGACAAACCAAAAAATCACAGTCACATCTATAAATGCTCCCAAAATGTAGCATCACTTCCTGTGGCATATTTAAAGTGATAAATCATCAAAGGGACATTTTATAAAAAATGCATTCATAAGACCTACAAAATCCTGAATCGCTTTATAATAAATTCAATCTTTCAATTTCAACAATTAAAATCATTTTAAAATCTCTTAATAAACATATATTTTCACAAATAAAAAAGACATGTAAAAAGACATTTGTATCTAAAGTCTAAAATATAAAATATAAAAAATATAAAATATAAATTATAAAATGTAAAATAAAATGTTAAGTATATCCATTGCCAGTCTTTTAAAGAAAAAAAAAAGCACTATGCAGGTAGATAGCTCACTTGGTAGAGTGTTAGTCTCTTAAATCAAAGGTTCTGGGTTCAAACCTCAGCTTGGGTGCTGCGTTGTATATTTTAGACTTTAGGTAAAAATGTCATTTTCCATGTCTTTTTTATTTGTGAAGAAAGTGTTTACATACATTATGGAAAATAAAGTGGTTTGTGATTTTTCTAAATTCTTTTGTATTTGTTTTCTGATTAACATATATATAATTTGTTTATATGTTTTGAATTTGATTTTATAAAATAGTTCTACCACCTAATGTTTCAAAGTTGATGTAGGATATGTAATTGTTATTGTAAGAACTACTTTGCTTCCAAAAGTATAACTTGTGTAACTACACACACACAGAGACACACGCACACACACACACACACACACACACACACACACACACACACACACACACACACACACACACACACACACACAAACTTGTCACACACATATATGATGATTGTGCGCAGCTCCTTTGTAGAACAAATGGTACTCAGTCATCCAATTAATGGAACTAACATTCATCAAAAGATAAATAAGACATGTTGGCAGAATAGATTCATATCCCAAGGTGTCCTCCACCTTCTGAAAAAGTTTCCAGTACATGTCTAGCAGAGTAGCATCCTTGCCACCTTCAAGGTAAACCTGTATAATCGGAGGGGCCACCACAAAGTTTCCCCTGATCTATCTTGTGTTGCCTGCCTTGATGCAGGAGGAAAGTTTAGAATACAATCCTTTTGATTAGGCTTATAATGGTCTGAAGACTGATTGCCTAATACTTATAGGTTCATATGTTTATAGGGGTCTATATTACGCCATCTAAACATTAAAAGAGCTCTTACATCGACACAGAATAACCCAAAGCTCCTAAACCTTGGAACGGCCAGAACAGCTTTTATTTCCAGGGAAAAAAAATGCTGGGCCATTGTTGGGACTTTGCCATTTCCTCCACTGTATAGCGATGTCAGAGTTGGCATATTTAAATAGGGGTGTGTGGGGGCACAGCCCCCCACATTGGGAGGTGTTGGAATTTATTTTGTGTATAAATTTGTTTTTTTTTTGTTGTTTTTTTGTTAGCCCAGTGATTTTTTTTTTCCCTGGGAAAAAAATTGCTGTTCTGGCCATTCGAGGTTTAGGAGCTTCGGTTATCGCTCTTTTGACATTTCAATGTCGTAATATAGACACGGTTTATAGGTACTTACTAGGCCACTGATTCTTTAGAAGCCTAGACTTACATTCCCATGGAAGTATTAGCCCTTATAGTTCACATACAGATAACCCAGAGAAGAGCCAAACAAGGATAAGTTGGGACATTTACACTTTTCCCCTAAGAAATCATACTTACAAATGAACCTTTGAAATACTATGCAACATATCCTCTCAGAAGCTGAGGACACCTCATCCATGGGCCCTGATAATATTCTAAATTGCCTGATTATCACTACCAAATATGACCAATCTGAACCCTGACTTAATTTCTTTAATCTAAGCTTTTATACAGGTTACATTTCTGAAGGCTAGTAAATAGCAATAGTACTGCCATTATACAAGTCTGGCCTTGTCACAGACACAGGCACTTATGGAATGTATTATTTCAGGATTCATTAATCTAGACAGTGAAAATCTCTCAACACTGGATCCTATGAACTGCCTGTTTCACCCCATTGACTTCTTTGATATGTAACTGAAACAGTGATTTGTGGTTATGCAGGACATACAACATATCTAGAACTGGCCAAGGCCTTTGATGCTACTATTCTCCATGCAGGCATTATTGACCGATCTAAATATAAATCCTTAAGCAGTGGAGCTGGTAACTTACTGCTTGTCTGGCATAACCAATGAGGTTAGAATTGCATGTCTCATTTCTGAAAGCAAAAAACAGCAGTCGTGTACCACAGGGTTCTCATTGTTTAGCCCCCCCTCCTGTGTAGCATCTGTTTCTCAGTCCTTCAGGCCAACACTTCTAACATAGTAGGTATATAAGTTTGCAGATAACAGTAAATTGGGTATTATGATTTGATCATCCACTGGGCTACAATTTCTCTAGCATCGATTAGACTATGGTAACAGTTGGTATAAGGAGAATGATGATCATGAGCATCGTTATCATCATCATCATCATCAACCCCATTTATTCACATTTTCTACATGAGTTTGGGGTGTTGCGTCAATTGTCACCATCTTTCTCAGTTCGGTACCATTTTCCTACATTCTTCAATGCTCATACCTGACTGTCGTAGGTCTTCGCTCACTCAGTCCATCCAAATCTTTGCTGGACAGCCTCATTTCCTCTTGCCTTTTTCCTTTATCTCACACATCTTCTTCTTCAGATTGTCTTCTGTTTTGCTGCACATGTCCCCAGAACACAGTAATCTGTTGTCTGTGGCCTTCTCTGAAACTGGCACTACCTAGGCTTCTGCTCTGGTGTTCTCATTTCTATGTCTGTCACACAGTGTGCATCTTAACATGCATCTGAAGCACTTCATCTCCATCACCTCTAGCTTCTTCAACTGCTGCGCCTTCACTGCCCAGGTTTCTGTACCATACAGTAGTACTGGTTGCACCATTGTTTTTCCAACTTTACCTTTCAACTTCTTTGACGTTCTTCTGTGTTGCACTCCATATGATACTCTGTGCCAGTTGGCTGAAGCCCCTCTGATTCTAGCTTTGACCTCCTCATTCAGACTTAATTTCGCCCCAGCCACCTCTCCCAAATACTTGAAACTGTTAACCTATTCTACTATTTTCTGCTGTACCTCAATTTTCAGCTTTCGATTTCCCCATTTGCTACCATGACAGCTGTCTCAGCTTCATACCATGTGCTTTCTGTTTTGCATTCCATTCCTTTATCATTTGCTGAAGTGCTTGCTTACAGTGTGCTTGTAAATCCACATTGTCTGAATATAGCTGTTTTGTTGGTCTGTCTCCACTGACCTGTGAGCAGCAGTGGGCCCAGAGCTGAACCCTGATGTGCACATACACCCACTGGGACCCCTTCTGTGAGTCTGAATACTGTTCATACTTTTGTTAGTGTATTTGTATATACTCTGCACTGTCTCTGCGGCTTCGAGACTTGTAAGGACAATGGTCTCAAATTAAATGTCAAAATATGCTATATAGTTCATTTTGGTTAAGAAAACATCTTCACTTGCCGTACAGGTACACACCCGTCCAATCAGACACTATCAAAAGGCTGTAAAATACCATTGTTAATAATTCTGTATCTTTTTACTATTATGGCTCTGCAATAATTTGTTAAGTCTTTTAGCTGGCTCAGATCATTTCCAAAGGCCAGCACAAATGGATCTGCACAAAGAAGACATAAAAAAATAAATAAATAAAGGGAAGCACACACTTTACACATAATAGTACAGCTGCACAGTACAGTAGCTTATATGGATTCTCACTGGCACAGGCACTTTTAATTCCTGCAACACCTTTTTATGTTAGCTTGCAACTTTTCAGCTGCTGTGAGACAAAGTAGGAATTGCTGAGTAGGGTGGTGGACCTGTTGAAAGAAAATAAAAGAAAAGAAAATGCTTACAGTGAAACTCTGTCTCTCTCTTCTGAACCTGTGGACCTTACCAGCACTGTTGTCCGGAAGAGGTGATGACAGTGGCCAGAGGCATCACTTGTCACATTGGCAAGCTTATACTAGACATCCACCTTGTACAAAGGCCATCATATTGGCTGAGCAGGCACTCAAGACAGTTCATACAGAGGTAAAGAATAAAACCTTGTTCTTTCTGAGACACTAAACAAGGTCATGCTGTTCCCATATCTGAAGCAGCCATCAGCACTCAAGAAAGGTCTGCTCAAAGAGGGAATAAGGAGGCACATTCAGACATCATATGATGCACGTAATACCATAACAATGGGCAGAGTCGTAGCTGGCTCATCTTGCACTCATTGCTTGATCCCTGAGCTGGCACCCCTCAACTTTTAATTTGAGGAACAAAAAAAAAAAAATTATACCACTTATAAAGTCCTGAAACAACAGATGTAATGTGGTCCTATCTCGCCACATTCTTAACTGACGGGTTCGGAGCCGAGAATCGGCTCTGACTTGGCCGCTGTTTACTAGCTCGAAGTCTCTGATTGGCTGGGCTAGCCCTAGTATCCCAAGATGCACCACGCCCAAACCCCCAGATCTCTTTGCCGCTTGTAGTGTACAGACATGGTCTTGAGCTTGGCTGTGGCTAAGTACCTTATTTAAACTGTTTTTTTTAGCTTATTTTTCTAAACTTTCTGTCAAAAGCTGTTCTTACAGCTACGTTGAGTGTATCCTGTGTTTTACGACTAGTTCAGTTAATTTTTTTATTTTTTTTTTAGTTTGTGGATTCCTTGTGTTTGGCGGGCTAGGCCCATTTAATTTAGAGGGCCTTAGCTTCTCCTGTGTCTGTTACGTCTGTAGGGGCATTTAAGTTAGAGCCCCTTCCTTCAACTTGCTTAGTTTAAGTTTTTTTGTGGTATCCTTGTGTTTGACGGGCTAGGCCCGTTTAAGTTAGAGGGCCTTAGCCCTCTCCTGTGCCTGTCAACTCTGTTGGGACTTTTAAGTTAGAGCCCCTTCCTCCTGCCTTCCTTATCTTGTGTGTGGTTTATTGTGAATTACCATGTCAGGCAAAGATCAGAAGGAGCATAAGCCTTCTGGTTTTAAAAAGTGCTCCAAATGTTCTTATAAGATGTCTTTAACAGATGGCCATGCCATCTGTGTGTATTGTTTGGGCGCCATTCATTTGCAAGAATCTTGTAGTGTTTGTCACCCCTTTAGTTCTAGAGTCTTGCAAGAGAGGAAAAATAAATTGATTCTCAGGGACCTTGTCAAACCTGCCTTTGAAGAAGCTTTGGAGTCTGCCTCCCCTAGTGGGAAATCTAAATCTAAACCAAAAAAGAGATCTTTGGCTCCGTCTAGTTGCTCAGAGCCATCGGAGAAGATATTGAAGGCAGCTCCACCTTCCTTGGCTTCATTGGCTTTGGAGCCTAGGGAAGGAATTCCTGTGTCTGAGTTGGCTTCCTCGGCTCCATTGTTATCGGCGCCACAGGAGGTTTCTGTGACACTGGAGCCAGCTTTGGCTCCGATTCTCTTGGAGCCGATTCTGAGCCCTTCTACTAGTTTAAACCTGGATTGTCTGGGTAAGATATCTCGGCCACCTTCGGTGTTCTCCAAGTCTTCCAGGTTATCAGATTCAGATGTGGATAGAGTGGTGCAGAGGCTCCTTCAGGTGCCGGTGTTAGCCAGGTTATTTTCCGCTCCAGCCCAGTCGGCTCCGGAGCCTTCCCTCTTGTCGGTTCCGATTATCCCTCCTCCGGGCACCTCTTTTTCGTCGGAGCCGAGGTGTTTTGCATCGAGTGAGGTCCTGGGGTCGGCGCTGATACCCCCGTTAGGCCTTTCGGCTCCGACCTCGGCTCCAACCTTTTCGACTCCATCTGCTAGTTGTGGCACCCGGGTTTCCTTGGTTGGACCTGAGGGGGATACATCGGGGCCTCATCCCTCGGCTCCAAGTCTCCCTCTTGGTGCCTTGGCTAAGGGAACCATGACTCCGATTGTGGTTTCAGAGACGGGTCGGTCCTCATATTCCGGTGGACCCGCATTCGAGACCATGAGGAGCGCACTGGCTAGGTCTTCAGTGACTTCACTCGAATCAGCTACTGCTTCCTTTGACACTGGGACTGGGGCCTCTGATGCCGGCGGGGCTCGAAGGCCTGAGGATACTTCCATACATGGCCCCCAGCTTTCTGAGGGTCCTTCAGATTCGTCGCCTGAGGAGCCTCCCAGAAAGAGGTCATGCAAGAGGAAGCATGTTGACTCCCCGAATGAGTCCATCACTTCTGATACCGACCTCGATGATGCAGAGGGGTCCCCCAAGTCGTCATCCGATGATGTCTCATTCTCCGATATTCTGGAGATTTTAAGGCAGAGAGGCGACTGGCCTTCCAAATCCCCATCTAAGGACGAGTCGGTCCTCCTCAAAGCCTTCGGAGCCCGACCTTCTGCCTCCTGGGTGTCTCCGCCCTTTGACGAATTGTTGACCTTATTTGTCGAAGGGTTTGGGAACACCCTGACTCCGTGGAACCGGTGCCCAGCCACCCAAACAAGATTCTGTCTGCACCCCCAGAGAAAGAGTTCCTAACTAAAGGAGTTCCTGTAGATGCCATGGTGGTGGCGTCTGCCACTCAGCAAGAAGTTGCAGAAGCTTCTGCTTCCGTTCATCCTCCTAACAATGAGTCCAGGAGTATGGATCGGTATGGGAAGCGTACCCTGTCTTCAGCGACCTTTATTTTGCGGTCGTTGAACTATCTTTGCCACTTTACTAGGCTCCAAAGAGATCTCCTTAAGAAATTGGGAGATACCCTGGTGGGTAACTTGCCTGAGGCGGTGAATCAGACGGTCAACGCCCAGTTGTCTACCCTTTCCTCTATTGCCAATTCGTCCATGAGGCTCATATCCTATGCAGCCGAAGGAGCGGGTAGGGCAGCTAGCTCAGGCGTAGCCCTCAGGAGGCAAGCCTGGATGCGCCTGTTCATAGGTTCATAGGTTCATACTAGGCTATCTGCCCTAGGGCATTTATAAGCCTAGCCAGAGTGTGTTTGACTTTCGCCACCCATTTTAAATGAATTTTGCTATGCCCTTTTTTGAAGTTAATATACTGTGCCTCTGTCTAATAGTGACACAGAAGTGATACCCGGGGTAAACCTACTATCTCCTACTATATGTATCACTTCGCGGAAGCCTTCAAGTCTTCCTTCACTGATGCCCCTTTCGATGGGTCCTCCCTCTTTGGACCCAAAGTGAAAGACACTCTCACCAGATATGAGCAGGTGGGCAAGACTTTGTCTGCTGTAGGGGCCCGTTTCTTGCCTCTCTCTAGGCCTTATTCCAAGGCACGGAGGGGAGGCAAGATGTGGTTCAGGAAGTATCAGAAGTCTTTCCCCATCGAGCATGGTGACCCCCCCTCCAGGGGCAGAGGAGGGGGGAATTACTCTGGAAGGCGCTGCTCTAGAGGCTGAGGAGGCCCCCGCAACTCAGGAGACCATGAATCATTTTGTGGATCCTCCTACCAACGTCCCTGAGGGACTGCCCGACTGTGCTACTCCGGAGCCAGTCGGGGGCCGTTTTTTGAGGCATTCTCTAGCCTGGGAAAGTATCACTCAGGATCAATGGGTGCTCTGAATAATTACCGGAGGTTACACCATTCCCTTTCTTACACCCCCTCCCCTATCCAGAAAAATCCCAGACGTTCCACCCAGTCAAAGAGATCAAGCAGCGCTAGAGGTTTCAAAGCTGCTGGAAAAAGGACTCATCCAACCAGTCCCCTCAGACCAGATTGGATCAGGAACTTACTCAAGATTATTTTTGGTGCCAAAAAGGACAGGGGACCTGAGGCCCATTCTGGACCTCAGCCGTTTAAACCGATTTGTACTGAAGTCCATGTTCCGAATGGTCACTCTTCAGTCCATTTTCCCTTTATTGGAAAAAGGAGCATGGATGTGCTCCATAGATCTCAAGGATGCCTATTACCACATCAAGATAAACAAGGCATCCAGGAGTCACCTACGCTTCCAGTTGGGAGCCAGTCACTACCAGTTTCGTGCTCTGCCTTTTGGTCTCACCACAGCCCCCAGGGTGTTTACCAAATGCTTAGTAGTGGTGACAGCCCACTTGAGATGTCAAGGATTCCAGGTTTTTCCTTATCTGGATGACTGGCTTCTCACCGCCCCCTCCAGGCATCTACTCGTTCGAGCCATGAAGGCTACCATCACATTGGGCCAATACCAAGGGATTACCTTCAACTGGGAAAAATCTGTGTTGCTCTTCAACTACTAGGATCCATGGCGGCTACCGTAATGCTAGTACCGCTAGCCAGGCTACATATGCGGATCCTCCAGTGGCTGGTCTCGGTCCAGTGGTCCTTTCAGGAGTTTCCTCTGTCTTATCCCATTCTCATCACGGAACAATGCCGACAAGACCTACAAGATTACCTTCAACTGGGAAAAATCTGTGTTGCGGCCATCACAGCATGTTGCATTTATTGGCGTAGAGCTAGACTCCGTCCAAATGAGAGCCTTTCTTCCAACAGAAAGAATCAAAGTGCTACAATCTCAGGTATTAGCCTTACTACCCCTCAAGAAAGTCCAAGTCAGACTTGCTCTTCAACTACTAGGGTTCATGTCGGCTACCATCATGCTAGTACCGCTAGCCGGGCTACATATGCGGATCCTCCAGTGGCTGGTCTCAGTCCAGTGGTCCTTTCAGGAGTTTCCTCTGTCTTATCCCATTCTCATCATGGAACAATGCCAACAAGACCTACGTTGGTGGCTTCAGTCATCCAATCTAGACATAGGGAGACCACTGACCCCCCTGTCTCCTACCGCCATGGTGACCACGGACGCTTCCCAGATAGGTTGGGGTGGCCATTATCTGGCCAGAATAGTCCAGGGCACATGGCAAGATCACGAGGTATACTTGCACATCAATGTCCTGGAAATGAGAGCAGTGCTTCTAGCATTGCAAGCACTTCAGAGCTCTCTTCCCAAGGGGATGATTGCTATTCTTTCCGACAGCATGTCAGTCATCTGGTACCTAAACAAGCAGGGTGGAACCAGGTACTATCCCCTTTGCAGAGAGGCCATGAGAGTGTGGAACTGGGCGGTGTCTTCCCAACGCTTTCTAGTGGCAATGCACATTCCTGGGAAGTCCAATGTGATAGCAGACAGGCTAAGCAGAGCTATTCTGATGCCTCACGAGTGGTCCTTGAACAACCGAGTTACAACTCAGATCTTCTCCAGGTGGGGTCAACCTTGCTGCAATCTGTTTGCCAGCCCCCTCAATGCCAAGTGCAGCAGGTACTTCACTCTGATCCCCCCCCCCGGGGGGAGTCACCCAGGGATGCCCTAGCCCAAGATTGGCCCCCAGGTCTGCTCTATGCCTTCCCTCCATTCCCTCTATTATCAAGAGTGATTCAGAAGGCAGTTTCCTTGGGAAGCAAGATGATTCTTATCACACCATACTGGCCTCGTCAAGTTCGGTTCCCCTTTCTTCAGAAGTATACAGTGGAAGACCCTTGGACTCTGGAACCAGTACCAGACCTATTGACTCATCAGTCGGGTCAGTTCCATCCATCCCTACGAATCCTCAGGTTGACAGCTTGGCTGCTCCACTTCCATCCTTAGTTAGACTACATTCCTTTTCACCGGAGGTGTTGCATATTCTGTCATCCTCCCACAAGTCATCTACCAGAAAACTATACTCTAGCAAATGGAAAAGATTTGCTATCTGGGCCGAAGCACACAATCTAGATCCCTTCACAGCCCACTTGTCGGCGGTATTAGATTTTTTGGCTATGCTCTTCAAACAGGGTTCCGCTACCTCCAGCTGGCGGCCATTTCTAACTTTCACGTCTCACATGAGCCTTCCCTTATGGGCCATAAACTTTGTAAAGCCTTCCTGAAAGGAGCCTGGTTACTCCGTCTGCCATTGTCACAACCAGTTTCACCTGGGATTTAAGCTTGGTGCTTCAAATCTTAACTTCTACCCCCTTTGAACTGGCTGACACTTGTGGATTAAAATATTTGTCTTGGAAGACAGCCTTTCTCGTCACCATTACTACAGCCAAGAGGATATCGGAGTTTCAGGCCCTTTCCATAAAGCCCCCGTATTTGGTCTTCCATAAGGATAGGGTTTCCTTGAGACTCAACCCCTCCTTCCT
This sequence comes from Protopterus annectens, assembly GCF_019279795.1. Lineage (NCBI taxonomy): Eukaryota > Metazoa > Chordata > Ceratodontiformes > Protopteridae > Protopterus > Protopterus annectens. The sequence goes on from NC_056735.1 coordinate 924,598,675, forward strand.
TCCTAAGGTATCTTCTACCGTTTGTCTTCACCAATCTATTGAGTTACCAGTTTTCTTTCCAAACTTTTCAAATGAAGTGGAATTCAAATTCCACCAGTTGGATGTTCATAGACAACTAAGGTTTTATTTGCACAGGACACAACCCCACAGGAAATCGGATCAATTGTTTGTGTCCTTCTCAGAGAACAAGAATGGTAGCTCTGTGACTAAAGGTACTATTGATAAATGGATCAAGGACTGTATCTCCTTTATTTACGCATCAGCAGGCAGAGATTTAGCTTTCCCAGTTAAGGCTCATTCTACCAGGGCCATGGCTGCATCAGTAGCTTATCATGCTAGGCTCTCCTTGGATGACATCTGTGCTGCGGCCACCTGGTCCTATCCGCACACCTTTGTTTCTCATTACAAGCTTGAGTTGGTGTCTAGAGACCGGGCTTCCTTTGGTTCCACAGTGCTCAGTGAGCCTCCCAGAATGTAGGTGCTAGGGACGCTGTCCCGTCAGTTAAGAATGTGGAGAGATAGGACCACATTACATCAATTAGTTATGTACTCACCATAATGTCAGATGTATGTGGTCCATCTCGCCTACATTCTTACGTACCCGCCCACCGTCCCCCGACCTGTTGGACTTGGAGGAGATTATGTTCTTAGACCTTTCTGAGGATGTTATTTGTTCTCTCTTCCTCCTTGTGTTATTTCTAGGAGGTTGTGTATGTCACTCTGTTATATTGTGGGCAAACAAGATCTGGGGGTTTGGGCGTGGTGCATCTTGGGATACTAGGGCTAGCCCAGCCAATCAGAGACTTTGAGCTAGTAAATAGTGGCCGAGTCAGAGCCGATTCTCAGCTCCGAACCCGTCAGTTAAGAATGTAGGTGAGATGGACCATATACATCTGCTGTTACGATGAGTACATAGCTAATTGTTTTGCTTTGCTTCAGTCTGGAGACACAAAAAACAATATTCCTGTACTGGCATTAAGAAATTCCAGTATGGTAGTTAAAGCAATATCCAATTGGCAGAAGCCGATTATGCCCACTAACACCTTGCTCCCTGGGCAGCTGCCCTAGTTGCCCCCCAAAACAGATATACGATCAACATTGTATGTAAATGGAAAAAATGTTAATATGTTTTATCTTCTTTTATGTTAATGTGTGTTTGCCTGTGTTTATTTAACATTTGTTAACCAGGAAAGTCCGACTTGGAACTAGCTAATTTTCAGCAGAGGCCCAGGGAGAAACACTGCAGATGCATGTCTTTCTAACATGGGAGGAAACCTGAGCACCTGGGGTAAACCCACATGAATGCAGGGAGGACAAGCAGACTCCACACAGAAGGCACCCAGCTAAGAATCGAACCGGAGAATCTCTTGTGAAGTGACAATGCTAACTGCTTCACCACTATGCTGTCTTAAGTGATAATTCAGTAAAGTTGTTTAAAAAATACTGCATCCATTGATGCATTCAAATGGGAAATGGCAGCCATTCCCCAGTCTTCCACTGCAGTCTGTACTGTCCATGTTCACAGAAGGGTCCAGATACGAGATGGCCAGTAACAGACTGTGCATTCTCAGGTAACACAGACCATTTCTATAACAGCATCACTGTAGGCTCTGGCCACAAAGACCATTTCAACTGGCTGTGTCTAGACTCACATATGTGGTCGCTGACACTCTTCGGCTCTACTTGTTTGACATGTTACCAGACCACATGCTCTTAATCCTGTACACTATCAGTATTCCAAGTGGACAGAAGGAATACCACAACTACTCAGGAGCATCATGAGGGCCATGAATACAATATATCTTTTGGGTATCAAATTGGGGCACCCTGTCATGGTGCATGCACATGCTCAAATTTTTCTCCATCATCCTTTTAATGAAAATCTTCAGCCACATTCTACCACAGTTTACATTGCACTTGCAACATGTTATCCCAGTTCTGCCACTGCAGGACTTGATCCCTGATTCCCCACAGCTTGCTACCAGACTGATTTGCTACCACATCCATCTCCCATGATCCTCAGTCTGTAAATTGTAAACTGCTTTTTCATACTGAGACTTGTATTTTCTCTTTGTGAGTGTTCTTTCTATGCATTTAAAGTGAGGTTTCTGCGTTCTGCTCAGGTGGCGTATCTTGATAGAGGCCTGTTGCTGTCAAGGTCTGGTAGTTTTGTTTGCGTTTCCTGTGTTTCTGGCAGCCATTTCCTGCGTATAGTCTGTCTTCCTTATTGTTGAGAGTAACAGGGTCTCCTTACCTTCTGTAGTATGAGTGATTGGGTAATAGCAGGAGCTAATAGGACTGAGTAGTAATTTGCTCTTCTAACTCTTCCATCCTTACTGGTATATAAACCCTGTGTCTGGAATAGGTTATGCTTGTATTTATCAGGCTGTGGATGGTAATTCATTATTGAAACTACGCAGAAATTCATTAAGATTCCAAGAGCAGGATAAGTTATTTCTTACACTTATTTCACTGAACTGCACTTCTGAAATGCTTATAATTGTGCTATACAGTTAATCTACTACATTTTGCACTGTTATAAAGCTTTTTTACTGTTTCACTGCATTTATGTACTGTTTTATACTGTTTAACTGTATTTTTCATTGCTAGATACTGTTTCATTACTCTAATTGCATGTTTACTGAATTACTTAACTGTAAACTGCTTTTTCCTACTGAGAGTTGTATTTTCTGTTTGTGAGTGCTCTATCCGAGTTTTTCTGTGCATTTTTTATTTTTTGAGGATTCTGTGTTCTAGTCTAGTCTGTTTTCAGTTAAAAGCATTCTCTAGAGTCTGCTTGCTCCTTGATCTGTTTAAAATGTTAATTTAGTGGCTACAGCTAGGAGATGTAATAGTTCATTTAGTGGCCACAGCTAGACGCTATAATAGTTTCCCACCCACCGTCCCTTGTGTTGTGGTGTTCTTGTACTTAGTGGCTTTGCAGTTGCCCGCCCATCTGTGATGTGATCTGTGACACTCCTCCCAGTCTAGTGTCATTAGTTCATTCAATCTAATAGAGAACATTTGTGAAGGCCAACCCACTCAGATTCTTAACCTTGAATTAACTTCTGTTCCAGCTTTCTCCATTTCCACTTTACTGAAAAAGTCTAGTCCAGATACAGATTTGCTGTATCCAGGACTGTTTGCAAGCTCCTGAGCACCCCCCCCCATTCTAAGCTTGTTTCACCCTTTTCCTGTAACAAGTCTAGTCCAGATACAGATTTGCTGTATCCAGGACTATTTGCAAGCTCCTGAGCACCCCCCCCTCCCGCTTAATTAGGGTTAAACTATTCCTGGTGCCATAAAGTCTGCTCTTCAAATTTTCCCTTGCAACTAGCCAGCTTTTTAGTTTTAGTACTCAAATCTGTTTCTTTCAGCTCAGCACTTGTTCAGAACTCATTGTAAGCACTAAATAAGCTACAAATTACTACAGCACTCAACTTTCCTCACTTGTCTAGAGGAAAACAGTTTTTAGTACTTAATAAATAAGCACCTATCCAGGCATGTCTAAAGGTCAGCTCCCAGTGTTTTCTCCTGTCTAACTGATGAATCTGGGCATCTTGGGGCAATGCGGCAATTGCCTCATGTACAAAGACAAACCCCTCCTCCTACCACCCATCATTATGACCTGTGAATGATGCACTTATATAGCCAAACTGGAAGCAAAGCTCTCTTCACTGAAGACTGGGCTAGACAGTCAAGAGGAGAAGGTAAACACTTGCACCACACCACACACATCGCATAGTCCCTCAAAACCTACACCACCAAAACACACGGCTACATTCGCGGAGGCTCTCAATAAAAATCTGCCCAAACAACCAAGACCTCCAAAACAGAAATGCAAGCTGCCTCCACCCCCCCAACACAAACCAAATTACACATAGACCACATACTCAATGTGCCACTCAACTACAGCCCATAAGGCATAACGTGCCCAACACTCTAGTCATAGGTGACTCTATAGTCAGGCACACTGATGTTCCACTCACCAGGCTAAACAAACAAGGAGAAAGTTACTGTCAGCTGCCTGTCGGGTGTCAGGCTCTGCCACATAATGCATGCACTCAGGTCACTCCACAACAAGTACAAATATGACTCTATCATTGTCTGTGTTCGTGTGAATGACCTGAGACGTACCTCCCTGGGCTACATGAAAAGAGACATGGAGGAGCTGTCCGATCTTGTAGCCCAGGCAGGTATGACCCTAGCCCTGAGTAGCATCCTGCCATCACCCAGAATGATACCACAGTACAAGGACAAAATTATTGACTTCAACAATTGGCTAAGCTTCTGGTGTCATTCTAAGGGAATCCAGTATCTGTCTGCCTGGGATGACATGATCGACAGACCATGATGCTTTGCCAGAGATGGCCTGCAACTGTTGCCCTTGGGATTCCGGATACTGGCAAAGGCTCTTGCCACCCCTATAGTGCCTTTTTAGGCAAGGTTCAAATGACAAATTCACTACCATAACAGGTACAAGCAAGCAAAATCTGAGGGTAATGCTACTCAATGCTAGAAGTCTAAACCTCAAAATGCACTCACTCGAGGCACTCCTTAAAATGGAGAACATCGACATCTGTGCAGTGACAGAGACCTGGTTCAAAGCTCCAGAGAGCACCCCTGCATTACTAGGCTATAATTCATACCACACCTTTTGGCCACCTAACCCGGACAGAAACACTAAAGGAGGAGGCGTGTCCATATTCATTAAGGATATCCACACCTCCAAGCTAGTTGCTCAGCATAATACATTTGAGATTATCCAAGTTCAACTTACTCTGGGCAAGACCACAATCTAGATTGTAGCTTGCTACAGACCCCCCACCATGCCTCAGGATTCCCACTCCTCTTTTCTTGATACACTGGAAAATATTGGGTACAACCCAACACCCTAATAATGGGTGATTTCAACTACCCCACCATTAACTGGAAAAACTACTCATGTACCAACTCTTTTGCTCAACGTTTTCTGGAATTCATCAATTCCAACACCTTGGATCAACTTATCTACACCCCCACCTTGGACAAAAATATCCTAGACCTGGTCATTACCAACATGGGCGACCGGTGTTCCACATCAGAGGTCAATTCCTCATTGGTCAGATCCGACCACAAGCTAATCACCCTAGACATCCACATCTCACTCCCACCCCCCATTAGGAAAACAACTGTAAAAAATTTCTCCAAAGCCAACTTCACGCTTCTGAAGACAGAAGTGGCAAACTTCATGGCACCCATGCAGATGGACAATAGAAGTACGACTGCTGAATCCTACACAAATGCACTTTATAAGCACTTACATGAGTGCATGGATCGTGCTATCCCTAAAAGAACCAAGATGCTATCCTCCAAAAGAGGAAGCCAATCTGGTGGTCTTCTGCCATAAACAAACTCTACAACAGAAGAAAGAAACTGTTGCAAAAAAGAGTAAAATCTCCCTGATCAGCCTCAGTAAGAAGCTGAGATCCCTCATAAAATCCTCCAAAGCTAGTTATGAAAACAAAATCACCACTGATTCTAAAGACAACCACAAAGCATTCTCTAGCTATGTCAAGAATCTCAACGGCAGCACTCAGATCTTCTCTGAGTTACAACACAATGACACTAAATATACAGAACCAACTGATATTGCCAACATCCTGGCAGATAGGTTCAGTGCTAACTTTACAGGGCCCATCTCTATATGGGAAGAATGCAAATTTCCTGTAACCATGGCTGCACAGGTAAAAACCTCACTCTCCAAAGCCAAGAACACAGCATCCATGGGCCCGGACAACATCCCAGGCTGCCTTCTACATGAACTACAGAATGAACTGGCACCCCACCTAAGTACCATGTTCAGTCATAGCCTCACCTCAGGCTTTGTGCCAATTGAATGGCGCACCATGATGGTTATCCCACTCCACAAAGGGGGAGCTACGATAGACCCTGGGAACTACCAACCCATTAGCCTGACAAGCCTGGTCTGCAAGGCCATGGAGTGTATCATCATGGAACTCATAAACAAAGACATTGGATATCTCCAAACTCTGGACCCCATACAGTTCGGGTTTGTAAAACGCAGATCATGTCTCCTAAACCTGATAGACTTCTTTGAAGCAGTCACGAAAGCCATAGATGAGAATAAGGTGGTTCACACAGCCTATCTAGATCTCGCCAAAGTGTTCGACACCATCCCCCACTCTGGAATTATAGATGAACTCACTAAGCTAGGTATAAATCCCTATGTCACAAGATGGGATGCCAACTGGCTTATTGACATAATTCACACTGTGAAAGTAGCAGATTCCAAATCAGACTTCAGACCAGTGACAAGTGGAGTACCACAGGCTTCAGTCCTTGGTTCTCTCCTGTTTGGTGTCTACTTCTCTGAAGTACATGCTGACACAAAAGATCTTTGGCTAACTAAGTTTGCAGATGACTGCAAACTAGGAGTCATAATCAAAACTCCTAATGATGTGGACATCCTACAAAAGGGCCTCACTGAGACAGATGCCTGGTGTCAAAGCCATGGCCTCAAGCTCAATGCCAAAAAGTGCATTGTCATCCCCTTTGGTAAAAACTCTGTACCCAGGAACTACCACATAGGCAGTAGTCTACTTAACACTGAAAGTGTGATAAGAGACATTGGGACACAGGTGGACAGTAGTCTCTCCTTTGATAATCACATCGCCACAGTGGTCAGGGAATCCTTCTACGTGGCACACCTCATCACAAAAGGTTTCTCATCCAGAGAAAAAGAGGTCATTGTTCCCCTCTACTCATCACTCATTAGACCCGTTATAAAGTACAACGCCCCTTTTGGTATTTACCTCACAAGACATCTAGAACAACTGGAAAGGAGCAGAAATACCTCACAAAGGGGATTACTAGCCTCAAACAGATGCCGTACGCAGACCATGTCAAAAGACTCCAGCTTTACTCCGTCGCATATCGCCTACTCAGAGACGATCTCTGCCTAACATACAAAGCTATGTCAAACCCAGAGCTGTTGGACATACTCCACTTAAATAAATCCCAATCCCTCTGAGCTACACGCTCTAGGGACCTAAACCTTGTCACCACAATAAACAGAACATGCTGAAGGTATAGATTCCTTTCCCAGAGACTTACCATACTCTGGAACAGACTACCTATCTGTGTCAAACAGAGCTCCTCATTGGCACTCTTCAAGAAAAATCTTGATGATTGAATAGGTAATAGGAAATTCACCCCAGGGATCACTTCTGTGGCTCTACGTGACAGGGGCACAGGAAAATAATTTTTTTTGGGTGGCGAAAGCCAGGGTACCTTCTTGGCTAGGCTTGTATAGGCCCTAGGGCCAATAGCCTAGTACCAACCTATGAACCTAAGATAACTTTCCTTTCAAATTTCAGTCTGACCCTTCCCTTTCTGCAAATGATGATGACTGTGCTATGCCCACTCCCTTCCATGGGTAGATAAGGTAATATCTAGTGCACAGCATGGCCACTCTATCCACTGACGTGCATAGCCTGGATGTGATAATGCATGCATCATTATGTTATGTTCTGTTGGTATTATGGCCTATAGTTGGAAGCCAGATTCTTCTTCTTTGCCAGTGCTGCAATGTATTATTTCCACCTCTTCCTTGCATGGAGTCCCGCTGCTGCTGCCTGTTCTTCCTCTGACTGACTGTTCTTTTTCTAGTCCATTGCTCCAACAGGCATAGTAAGTCCTGCTTGGTGATTTCCTAGCTGCTGTTGCTGTTTGCACACAGCCATGTTATGTATCTTGGAGCAGACTAAAAATGCCTTGATGCAAGTCTCAAATGAGTGCTGCAGTGATGCAATGGATGCATCAAGGCAGTGGAAACGTCCCTTCATTTGGAGAAAAACATGTTCCACTACATTCAGTGTCTCTGAAACTGATTTTAAACACACAAGCATCCAATGCATTGCAAACAATCAATTAGTGTCGTATTAGCAGCTCAGCATGAAGGAAAAACTCTGTCCCTTTTCTGGAGATTGAACCAAGGATCCCCCACATTAGCAGACATGGTGTGGACTGAATCAAACCACTATGAAGGGACTACCACTTATCAAACAATACTAAATGCAAAAACCTGTTTGCGCAGCCACTTTTCAGGTTTTGTTTGGACAGTTGGTGAAGGAGTGCCACTACTAGTTTGCTACTAGTAAACAACAGAATCTAAAAATACAAAGAGTACACACCCTCTATTCTGTGGCACAAAACTGCTTAGTGTGTATATACATATTATATATATATATATATATAAATATATATATATATATATATATATATATATATATATATATATATATATATATATTTGTCTACAGATAGAGTTTTCCAAAAAGTGTAGGTGTGCTGCAATAGATTTTTTTCTCACTTAAATGGAATTTATTTACTAAATTTAATCTGAGATCTGAATAAGTCAAACCACCACTTCCAAGGAGACCTTTTTCACTTCACTTCTACATTAACCTTCAGTACATCTTGGTAGCTCTGTATTCCTGACTCCCTTAATGTTATCCATTGAAAAAGAGGTACATCCATCCAATTCTCCATAAAATTAACTGTAGAATAGTATGTTTCATGTATAGATGAACTCAGTTTTAGCTAGCTGATGAAATTCCAGCGAGTCATTGTGTAATTAAGGCACAGCTTTGCAGTTTTTTATTTATAATAGTGGGTGGGCAAACCACTAGGAAAGAAACTTGGTGGTGTTGAAGAAACTTGGGGAGCTCTTTCTTTTTTACATTGTATATCACTTATTGTGTTACAGCTATGACAAAATGAATTAACTGGTTTAAAACAGGTAAATTCAGTACTAATCCTTAGGAAGAACCATCATTTAAGAGAAAAGAAAAGTTTATATGTGAAAAAACTTTCCATTCCATCCACTTACCATTGGTAGATTCTGTGACTTATTGTGTTTTAAAGGTTAACATCTGATCTGATGTTGTCAATCTTCATCTATTCTTGACTGATTGGAGGCAGCCATTATTTAGCTTGCACCAGCCAAAATCTATCGAGCTAATAGTCTGCCCACAATGCCCCTCTCTACATTACCCCAGATGTCATTTGCTGCTCTAATAGAAAGACACGTCAGCCGACTTGCTCTCACAGCTCAGTACTTTTTAGGATATATTACATTTTTTCTTAAAATAATTTCAGTCTTCTTTAAGTTATAATAATTTATGAACCTTGTCTACCCTTTCCTATTGTGTGAATGTTCATTCCCTTAACCTATACCATTTAGTATTTCTTGCCTACCATAGTTGGTAGTTTCCCCTCTTCTGTTTTTCCTTACCGTTGGGTAATCTTTCCTACCATTGCTAGCAGGATTCTTTCTCTGTTTGTGAGTAAGTGATTGTGTGTTCTCTGAGTTTTTCCTTCTTGATCTTCTGCCTTTCTTACTACAATGGCAGATAAGTCAAACTCAACTACTGGTTTCAAACAATTCCAAGAGTGTGGCAGAAAAATGCTGAACTCTGATAGTCATGACAAATGTATATATTGTTTGGGTGCTTCTCATCTTGATCTAGAATGCTCTGTCTGCCAGGGCTTCAGTAATGGAGCCCTGGTAGAATGTAGAAATAAACTGATCCTTAAAGGGCTTCTTAAGGCCCCTTTTGAGGAAGCATTGTCCAAGGCTGATCAATCTCCTCAGGCCTCTGGCTTAAAATCTGCTTGTTCCGTGCTGATGTCTCTATCGACACAGACATCTAAAAAACATAAATACCCTTCAGCTGGTTCCTCTTCGGAACTGAAATCTAAGGTTCTGAAAATTTTGGAACACACTGAGTCCTCTGCATCAATCTCTACCTCAATGCCATTGACACCGACTATGACACCAGCTCCAGTAAGGACTCCAATGTTTGTGCCTGCTTCTTTAGTTACCACATCAGTCCTGCGGCTCTGCAGCTCCTACCTTCTGCCCTGGTGCTGACGACTGAGACTTTCAACCCCTTTCTAGAGCAAGTTCATGGCCCCTTTATAGAGAGACCTGAATCTCCTTCTGGATTGTCAGTTTGCTCCACCAAGAGTCTGTCAGAAGTTGACATAGTGATGTTGGTGGATCAGCTTCTGACAGCTGGGGGTCTTCCCCCATCTTCTCAGCCAGCTGTCTCTCCTGGTGAAGGGATATTCTGTCCCAGTACCCGTACATATACTCCTCCTTTGACCTCTTCGAAGGCTTTAGGGCTGTTGACTCCAACCACACAGACTCCAACTGCCTCAGCACTGACAACGTCCTTGTCTTCAGTTCTGGGTATGGTTCTGACTGTCTCAGTGCCTTTGGCACTGACAGGTCCCTGGCATCGGGCCTTCACTGTCAGGTCTGGAGGGTTTGAGTCAACCCTTGTTTTTTTGTTTGAAGCTGACCTTACCACTTCGGCCTGCGCCAGCTGGGGGCCCTTTCTTGGCTCCGGCTTTGCAAGTTGGTCTTTCGGGGCAGGTTTTTCTGTCTTGGTTCTGTGCTCCCATCCCTTCTCAAGGGGGGCCTGCCTTTCAAGCAATGGAGAGGACTTTGGTCATCGCTACTTCCTAGGTGGTCCCTGTGTTACCAGAGTCCCACCCCTTGACCCCTGCTTACCTGGAGCTAACACCAACCTCTGTACCCAGACAGTGAGCTCCAAGGATGCAAGACATTCCAACCAAGGGTCACGCATCTTCCGAGTCCTCTCCAGACATTCCTACTGAGGAGCCTCCTTGGAAGAAATTGTGTAAGAGGAAACACCAAAAACAGATGAAGATCGACAACACAGATAGAATGTTATGGTAAGACATAACTTCTTTTTATGTTTAATTTTTTAGTTTAGCACTTACTTGGAAAAAATGGAGGCAATTTCTTTTTTCATGCTAAGCAGCTGTCAGATCATCAGCACAACACTGAAAGTCAGTATGGATAGGCATGGAAGACATACATGTGCTTATAGTATTAACCCTCTCTTTCAGGAGATCTGTTTGGTATATGTGTTTTTTATAATCTACAGTGTTGTACAATAGTGTAATATACCGATAAAGAATGATTTTAAAAGAGAGCAAATGCAAGACCTGCCCACCTACATTAAAAGTTATGTTTGCTGTGGTCAAAGTTTTTGGTCAACATTTTTGGTCCATGCAGTTTCTAAGTTATAGCCTGGTTATTAGCCATCTTAAGGCTTTAGGGTATCTTTAATAGTACTTTTTTTTTCTTCTGATTACTTGTGTATGAATAACATCAAAGGGTGACGTCTCATAGCTGAAGGAAATATATAGCACAGTAATTTCATAATAAGATTAGCTGCATGACAAACACAGCTCAGTCCTCTTTTGGAGGAAAAGCGAGTTGGACACAGGTAGTACAACAGACAGCACAAGCCATAGTGTGTGTAAACATTTTCTGTGAATGCATGTCTTGGCAAAATGGACAGTTTGTATGTTTAGCCAGTTTTTTTGATTAAAATGTGTGCTGATAGTTTTTCTTGTTTACTTGGATAACTTTGTATATTGTGTACAGAGGTCATGTTCAGCCCAAGTAAGTTATGTGAATAAATCACTGTGTTGTGAGTGCAGACTTTTATGCAGTGAGGCTTTTCTGATTGGAGGTAATCACTTTACTGGGGAAATAAACCCTACCCCAAGCTGAAGTAGTCTTGGAGTAGATTATAAGACGTAAGGGTACAGGGGCACTTCTTTTTTCATTCGAGGTGTTGGGGAGTGACCCCACAAGAAGTCTTTTATTTATTTATTTATTTATTTTTTTGTATGTTTTGTGCACAGTTGATTGAGCAATATGTTTTTGTGGGATATTTTTAATGTACATTTGCATTGTCTTCAACAGTAGGTCCTAGATGTATTTATTTATTTTCATATGATTGACTGTTGGGTGAATTTACACATGTAATTCATTGTTTTACTACTCCAGTTCACTCATAAGTTACAAAAAACATGTATGCAACCTGAATTTATTGAAAGAAAATTAATTTGTCACTCTGTTAACTTTCATATTTACCTTTTCAGAGTTGCTGCAAAAGCCCAGCTGTTTGAAAATACCAATGTATCAAGACCAGCTACTCCTGGAAGGTAAGGTTACTTACTGCACACATTAGAAGCACTTGCTCTGTGAAAATATTAGTAGTTGACATGTTGATGTACTTTACACAGTGCAGAGATGCATTAGAGTGCATGCCTATAAAGCAGTCACAAGACATAGGTCGTGACTGGTGTAGACACTGTAGTGAATCAGCCCATCTTTCAAAAGAATAAGGTTTGTCCATGACAAAATCAAACAAGCCAGGACTTTCCATTTCCTCCTTGTCAAATATATGTTGTCAATGTAAATATCCCGCATCAGTGTAAAAGCTGCTGTGACTTGCTATGCCCTCAGAGATGGTTATGTTTAGTTGATTATAGAGGTTGTCTTTCAAGGCAGGTGGTATGTTAAGATGGGCCTATTGCCCTTCTGCATATTGTATTACATAGACATAAAATACCTTGGTATGAGAAAATGTGACATTTGGTTGAAGATGTCATTTTAGGGCACTCAGTAGCCATTGTTATAGGATAGAGTGCCATTTTAATGTGGCAAAGGAAAATAATACCGTGTTCTAAGTGTTTTAATTCTGCTGGATAATTATACGTAACACCAGAATATCATCCTTTTCAGTGCAGCAAATTGTCTTTTCATATTATCCTTGGTTTTAACTTGCTGTTATTATGCAGAAAGCTAAGAAGCAAACATCAGTGATGCAAATGTTGTGGGCATTAGATTCTGTGCCAACTAAGTTCTGTCCAGAATCTGTTCCACGCATTCCAATCACTAATAACGAAACAGAACATGGTTGTACATTCAGTCCTTCAGTCCCAGACACTGGGTGGAAAATTTCCCAATTCTACCTTAAATACTCTTTTGGAAATAAAGGAGTAATTGCTTATTTAGTTTGATTAGTCATGCAGTAAGTCCAGAATTTCAAGAAATCTTGGTATCTTTGGTAGTGTAATACCCTCATTGTTAAAGGCAAAATTTAATTGTCAGACAGTTTAACAATGGAATCCAAACAGATACGGCACTGCTTTGAAATGTTACATCTGTTTTATTGCAGGAGAACACTTCTTTTCATCCCCTTTGCCATATTAAACCTCTAAGAATATCTGAGACATGGGTTTATAATATAGCTCCTCAACAGTGCCAGATAAATAACGACTGGTCTTTTTCACTTGTCACAACTTGTAAACGTGTTCCCTGGATAGATAATCTAAGACTTTAGGCTGACATTAACTACATACTGCTGTTCTGTCTTTGAGATATTTTCTGCAACTGAAACAGTAGTCACAGAGAAATTACCATTTTGTAATTTTTTCCATTTGTAAATGGACTTAAGCACTTTTACATACTCAGCCTATGTGTCTTGTACTAATCAAATAGCACCTTCTCCATAAAATGTATTTTAACTTTGCAGTCTTTATTAAAGTATAAAATCAGCCTCTGATTATGTTGAGGTGATCTTTTTCCTTTCCTTGCAATGGGAAGTAGTTTAACATACAATTTAATGATTCTGACAAGATATGAGTGGCAGTCAGTATCTTATGTTGGATTCTTATCAGCATGGCTAAAATGTGTACAATAGAATGCATTCTGATATCTCCCAGTGCTTTTAACCTGAAGGAAGAATGTAGAAGTCTTCCTAATGTCCATAAGGGAAAGTTTTTTCCACATCTTCATCCATTTATCCAGGTTTTTGAGTGGCTTTTAACACCTTTTGTAACCCCATAAACAGATGTGGCCATCCAGAGTTTTCTAGGCAAGTGGGGAATAGAAATAGATCATCAAGCCTTACTTCCATATCACACACACACACACACACACACACACACACACACACACACACACACACACACACACACGCAACATGCACATTTATGAGAAATTTATATTTTCCAGTCCACCAACTGTATGTTTGAGATGTGGGAGGAAACTGGAGTACCTGGAGAACGAAACCACATGTGAACACAGGGAGGACATCCAGACTCTACAGAGAAGTCACTCTAGCTGCGAATCATAGCACAGAACCACTCATTGTGAGACAACAGTGCTACTCAATGTTTCAGTGTGCCATCCATAATGCCTTATGAAAAACATTAATTATAGAGGCTTATGATTAGCCCCAGATCATAAACAGATTGCTAGGCATTCGAGAAAAATATGTTATTAAATTCACCCTGAAAGCAAAGCTCATGAAATGGATTTCTTGACATAATTTTATACAATATGTAGGTGGTTGGGATCAGAAACTTGGGCATGCATAATGTTTTGTAATACTTAGAAGGCCAAAAATAAAAGAGATCCTCAGAAGTTGTTATGGACCTCCTTCAAAGTTTAGGGCCAAAAAAGGTGCCCTCCACATCTTTCTGAAACTGTAGCAAAGGACTACACTTACTCCTTGCTACAGTTATTAACACACACTAATTCTGAAAGTAAGTAAATAGGCACATTTATTTAAGCAGCCATGATAGCAGCTGTGGTTGCTTAAATGACTGTTGCTACTGCACTTATGATTAATTGTCATCTCTTTTGGGGGTGCTAACAACTTGTGCCTAAGACAGCTATCTTCCTTGCCCCACAATTGCTGTTGCATTACTTGAAAGTTTAGTTGCCATTTGTATGGCTGTGTGAGGTGTGCTGCAATTTAAAAAGACTGTACATTTACACAGTGCTGCACCCCATGGGGCACTATCAGTGCATTATGTGCCATCATTTTATTAAAAAATGTTCTTTAACTTTTGTCCTTAAGTGATCCTACATCCAGACATTGCTCCTGGGTCATGCCTGAAAGGGGTTGTTTTTGTCCAGTGGGCTTGCTTGGATAACAAGCAAACAAACACAAATAAGTTATTAATGTTAGTCATTGGCACTGCAGGTTGCACATTCATGCTTGGTGCAAAAGACTGTGGGTTCTCTCGCCACACCAGAAAGGTGGATTGTTAACACTGCAGTGCACCATAAGGGGGTGCTACACTCCCAACTGTGTCATCCTCTGCATGAAAGATTAAGCTGCGAACCATCTGCTTGAGCTGGTAGTAGCTCAGGTAAATTTAAATAATTCCATGACAGCTATCATAAGGAGTAGGGGTCCTTTGTTTTACAAAAACATATTTATAATGTTTACAATACAATTAGCATTACATTTCTACATATGATTAGGGCATTCTTCATCACTTACTATAGATATATATATATATATATATATATATATATATATATATATATATATATATATATATATATATATATATATATATATACACCATTGTTTCTTATCTGGCCCTGACTCTAATTTCCTTAACCAAACTCTTATCTTTTTTATATTTCTGCTAAGTTCCATTTATTATTTAACTCCGATTCCAGATAATCCAAATCACATTAAACCCTCTTCAGTTCATTTTAGCTACATATTTTTTGCATTTTATCTTTATAAAAACATATTCATTCATGTCCATAATTATGTTATCTGTTCCCTTTATAGCATGCAAATAATTTATATTTCTTAATTTATCTTATAAGTTCATAATTCTTTTACATTTTAGAAAAACATGTTCGACAGTTTCCACTTTTTTGTAGTTATTACCTACTCTTTCATATCTTTTTTTTTTATAAGGCATGTTAGTTTTCACTGGGAATTTCTTTATAGCAAGCCTCCACAAAACATACAGACATTCAAACATATCCTTATTTTTCATAATTTTTTTATTGGTAAAACTTTATTTCATCATATTTATAAACTTTCTTTTTTATGATTTTTTTTATCATACTCCATTCTTGTTTCATATTTCTCCTTTAATGTTTTATTGATTAAATTCTCATTTTCTTCTCTTAACTGTTTAAGTGCTATATACAAATTCAGAGATGCTGCATATACAATAGGGTTTACCCCAAACATCCTTTTTGTCTACATGTACTATACCTCTGTTTACTGGGTTTAGTCTTGTGCTCTGTATCAAAGAAAACATAATATTAATAATTTCCTTTTCATTATTATCAGCATATTAAATACACTAAGCTAATTTTTCTAATACTACAGTATTCAAAAGGTATGTCATTTTTTCATAAATGAAAGTCTAAATGTTTTCCAGTAATCGCATATAAATTTGACTTATCCTGTTACTGTCTTCTGTTGTAAATCTACAATATCTTGCTTCCTGAATCTAATTCCTAATACTTATGTTTCTTGCAAGTTGAAACAAATTTATTTTATTTGCCCATCATAGGTTCATAGGTAGGTACTAGGCTATCTGCCCGAGGGTATTTATAAGCCTAGCCAGAGTGTGTCAGCTTTCACCGCCCCCCATTGATTAATTAACTGAGCATCTGTCAAGAAGAGCCAATGAAGTGATCCTAGTGGTGTATTTTCTGTTACCCATCCACTCGTCAAGGTTTCTCTTGAAGAGTGTTAGTGAGGGGCTCTGCCTAATGTAGTTAGGAATTTTGTTCAAAAGCATGGGGAGTCCCTGTTACAGGAATCTATCCCTCCAGCATGTTCTATTTATTGTTGTGGTGAGGTTTAGCTCACTAGAGCGAGTGGCTTTCAGTGACTTGGATTTCTTTAGGTAAAGCATGTCCATCAATTCTGAGTTGGACATGGCTTTGTAAATCAGGCAGAGATCACCTCTGAGTAAGCGATATGCCACTGAGTACAGCCCAAGTTTTTCCATATGTTTGAGGCCATTAATCCTC
This sequence comes from Protopterus annectens, assembly GCF_019279795.1. Lineage (NCBI taxonomy): Eukaryota > Metazoa > Chordata > Ceratodontiformes > Protopteridae > Protopterus > Protopterus annectens. The sequence goes on from NC_056735.1 coordinate 924,615,377, forward strand.
TTGGTGAGGTACTTTTGTGGTCTTTCCAGCTGTTGGAAGTGTCTTGTGAGGTACATCCCAAATAGGGCATTGTACTGTATGATGGGTGTGATGAGTGACGGGTAGAGAGGCACTATAACCTCTTTATTTCTAGATACGAACCCTTTAGTAATTAGATGGGCTACATAGAAGGATTTCCTAACTACTTTGGCAAATATGATTGTTAAAGGAGAGATTACTATCTACCTGGGTCCCCAGATCTCTTATTAGCGCTTCTGTATTAAGGGGGCTGCCACCTATGTGGTAATTCATGGGTGTTTTGTTTTTCCCAAATGGGATGACTATGCATTTTTTTGGCATTTAGCTTGAGACCATGACTTTGACACCAGGTGTCCGTCTCAGTAAGGCCCTTTTGGAGAATGTCCATGTCAGCTGAAGAGTCAATTATGGCTCCCAGTTTGCAGTCATTGGTGAACTTGGTTAGTCCTCCTGTGTTTGCCTGTACTTCTGAGAAGTGTATGCCGAAGAGTAGGGCTCCCAGGACTGAGCCTTGTGGGACACCACTTGTGACTGGTTTAGAGTCAGACCTGGAGCTTTATTCTTACCATGTGAGTTCTGTCTGTAAGCCAGTTGGCCACCCATCTCATGACGTAGGGGGTTTATGTTCAGGCTATAATTCCCGAGTGGGGAATGGTGATGAAAGCCTTTGAGAGGTCAAGGTAGACTGTGTGATCCACCTTCCCCTCATCTATGGCCTTGGTGACTGTCTCAAAGAAGTCAACCAGGTTTAGTAGGCATGATCTAACCTTAACAAAGCTGAACTGGGTCAGGTCAAGTGTTTTGAGGTTCCCAATGTCTTTGTTAATGAGTTCCATGATGATGCGCTCCATAGCTTTGCCGACCGGGCTATTCAGGCTTATGGGGCGATAGTTACCGGGGTCAGTTGTGGCCCCTCCTTTGTGGAGCAGAATAACCATTGCTGTGCGCCATTCTGTGGCATGTAGCCTGTGGAGAGGCTGAGGTTGAACAGTGTGTTTAGGTGGGGGGTTAGTTCGTTCTGTAGTTTGTGCAAGGCTCAGCCTGGGACACCATCTGGCCCCATTGATGCTGTGCTTTTGGCTTTTGAAAGGGCTGTTTTTACCTCTGCGTCTGTGATTTCTGGGACACTACACTTTTCCGGTATTGTTGTGGGCCCTTTTGGGGGTGAAAGGGGGAAGAAGTTTGCACTGAATCTGTATGCCAGGATGTTGGCAATATCAGTAGGTTCAGTATATTTTGTGCTATTTTGCACTAGCTGCGAGTTGCCACTTAGATTCTTGACATAGCTAAAGAAGGCTTTGTGGTTATCTTTTGAATCCTTGGCTATTTTTCTTTCGAAGTTAGCCTTGGATGATTTTATGAGGGACCTTAGTTTCTTACTGATACTGATCAGGGATGTCTTTCTTTCTTGGGATTTGCTTTTTTTCTGACCTAGTTTCCTCCTTCTATTGTATATCTTGTTTATGGCAGGGGTCCACCAGACTGGTTTCTTTCTCTTAGGGGAGTGAGTCTTGGTTCATGCATCGGTGAACTTGGTTAGTCCTCCTGTGTTTGCCTGTACTTCTGAGAAGTGTATGCCAAACAGGAGTGCTTAGAGTACGTGCATTTTGAGATTTAAACTCCTTGTAGGTGCTCATAGAGTGCATTTGTAAAGGTTCCTGCATCTTGGACACTGTTATCCTTTAGCATGGGGGCTGTGAAACTTACCACCTCTGTCTTAAGTAAGGTGAAGTTTGCTATAGAAAAGTTTTTCACTGTGGTTTCCTTGGTTGGGGGTGGTGGTGTGATGTGGACATCCAGAGTGATTAGTTGAAGGTCTGATATAACCAGTGACGGGTTGACCTCCAGTGGGGAACATCTGACGCCCATGCTGGTGATGACCAGGTCCAATATGTTTTCACCTCTGGTAGGGGAGTTTACCAGCTGATCCAGGGCATTTGAGATGATAAATTCCAGGAAGCACTGGACCTGGGAGTTTGTACTTGAGTAGTTTTCCTAGTTAACAGTAGGGTAATTGAAATCACCCAATATCAGGGTGTTCGGTAGGACCTTTATGTTTTCCATTGTCTCCAGAAAGGCAGAGTGGTGGTCCTGGGTCATGGAGGGTGATATGTAGCAGGCCACAATTTGCATTGCAGATTTGCCCAATATTAGTTGCACATAGATGATCTCAGAGGTATCATGCTGCGCCAACAACCTGGATGTGTAGGTATCCTTGATGAACATGGATACACCCCCTCCTTTTGTGTTTCGGTCCATGTTCTGTGGCTGAAATGTGTGGTATGAGTTGTTGCCCAGTAGTGCTGGGGTGCTCTGTGGAGCCTTGAACCAGGTTTCAGTTACTGCACAGATGTTGACCTTCTCCATACTGAGGAGTGCTTAGAGTACGTGCATTTTGAGATTTAAACTCCTGGCGTTGAGTAGCATAACCCTCATTTTTTTATTTGTGCTATTTACATTGGTAGGTTTGACTTTTGAGCCCTGCCTAAAAAAGGCACTATGGGGGCAGCAAGAGCCTTGGCCAGTATTCAAAAGCTTAGGGGTGACAGGCGCAAGCCGTCTCTTGCAAAGCAACGAGGCTTGTCGAGCACGTTGTCCCAGGCTGACAGACACTGGATCCTCTTTGAATGACACCAGAATCTTAGCCAATTGTTGAAATTGATCATTTTTTCTTTATACTGCGGTATCATTCTTGGTGAGGACAGGATGCTACTCAGGGTCAGGTTCATACCCACCTGGGCTACATGATCAGAGAGCTATGTCTCTCTTCATGTAGTCCAGGGAGGTACATCTCAGGTCATTCACACCAACATGAACAATGACAGAGTCACATTTGTACTTGTTCTGGAGTGGCCTGAGTGCTTGTGTTATGTGGTGGATTCTGGCTCCCAACAGGCAGCTAACAGTAACCTTCTTCTTGTCCAGCCTAGTGAGTGGGACGTCAGTGTGCCTGACTATAGAGTCGCCTATTACTAGTGTGTTAGGTATGTTATTTTGCCTTAAGGGATGTGATTGTGCAGTACACCAATTTTGTGTTTTATGTGTTGCCTGGTTTGTGACGGGAGGTGCAGGTTTTTTGGGTGTCTGCTTTGGAGGTCTGTGATGCTTTTGCAGGTTTTTATTTAGAGCCTCCAAGTATGATTTTGTGTATTTATGTGTATTTTTTTGCCAGTGCTGGTTTAGTAAGTGTATGTGAGGCTGGAGGTGTGGTGCAAGTGTTAACCTTCTCCTCATGACTGCCTGTTCCAGTCTTGGGTGGAAAGAGCTTAACCTCCAGTTTAGCTGTGTAATTGCATCTCTAGCATATGTTAATGTTTTGTGGTAGGAGGAGAGGGTTGTCTGTGTACATGAGTCAGTTGTAACATTGCCTCAGAATACCCAGGTTCACCAGCTGGACTGGAGCGTATACCTGAAATTGCCCTTTGGTCATGCCTGAAAAGTAGGGTGAGCTGCTTAGTTGCTTGGTTGGTGAGGGGTGAATAATGAGCCTTGCCCTGCTGGGCAGTCAAGTGTCGGGGTATATTAGTGTTTGCTATTAGGTCTGAGCAAGTGCTGGACTGTAGGATGCTTTTTAAGTGCTTAGTTTGAGAGTTAGACTACTTTCAAGGGAAAAACTAAAGAGGAGACTGGGTGGAGCCGGGAATAATTTAGTCCTAGCTAACTGGCACTGCCCGGACATGCAAAACCATGTGAAAGCGGTTTTTACAGCAGGGAAATGAAAGAGATAGAAATTAGCCCAAAATGGCCTATAAACTACTAACTTCTGGGCTGGAACCACTCCTCCAGGGACAGATGGCTGCTCAAAGCTCCCTCTCTCACAGGTGAACAGAGAAACCTCCTTCTATCCAAGTAAGGTATGGGCACCTCAGAAACTTGTAACACAGCCCTGAATTCAGCACTAGCCTAAAAAATGGACTATACTAGCTTAGAAAGGTGGGAAAAAAGGAAAACATTTTTTGAAAAGATAAGGCAATAACAGTAGAAAATACAATTAAAACAGCTTTAAATCACTACAAACAGTAAAAAATACACTTAAAACAGCTTTAGATGACTACAATCAATTAGAAACGGCTTTTAAACAAATTACCCAATTAACCAGTAAAAAAATCTCAGTACTGAGCTCTTTTCTTGTAGTCTTCAATCAGACAAGTTCTAACTGCACACTCCTGGCTCTGGGGTGCAGGGGAATCTTCTCCAAAAAAGAAGGCCTGGATTGGTGCTCAAGTTATATAAACAAAGCTAGATTCAGCAGGCCTGAATCTAGTTTATGCAACAGCAAACAAGGCATAACAATTTCAGTAAGAAACAGTTCAAATATGCAGGCACTATAAGCCTCTAACCAGAAATTCCCAGCTCAGAAGGGCAGAATCCAGTCTCTCCTCCCACAAGAGTGCAGACCACAAACCTTCTTAATGTAAAATGACTGGCCTGAAGCCCAAGTGCTTAAACCCAAACTAATACACTTTTAGAATAACAAACACTGAGCCTTCAGTCAGCAGTTCCCAACTTAGAAGGATGTAAGCTACCTGTCCTGCCACAACAGTGCAGATCACAAACCTTTTTAATGTAAAACAACTGGTCTGAAGCCCAAGTGCTTAAACCAAAAGGCTTAGAATGATAGATACACTTTAATCAGGTTACTACCAAGCAGTAATAAATACAATTGAATACTTTTAAGAAGGCCTGGATTAGTGCTCAAGTTATACAAACAAAGCTAGATTCAGCAGGCCTGGATCTAGTCTATGCTATAGCAAACAAGGCATGCCAATTTCAGTAAGAAATGGTTCAAATATGCAGGCACTATAAGCCTTTAACCAGAAATTCCCAGCTCAGAAGGGCAGAGTCCAGCCTCTCCTCCCACAAGAGTGCAGACCACAGACTTTCTTAATGTAAAATAACTGGCCTTTAGCCCATGTGCTTAAACCAGAACTAATACACTTTTAGAATAACAGACACTTAACCTTCAATCAGCAGTTCCCAACTTAGAAGGATGTAAGCTACCTGTCCTGCCACAACAGTGCAGACCAGAAACCTTCTTAATGTAAAACAACTGGTCTGAAGCCCAGGTGCTTAAACCAAAAGGCTTAGAATGATAGTTACACCAAGCAGTAATAAATACAATTGAGTACTTTTAAGATGATGCAAAAGCAAAATAAAGTAATAAAGTAGGAAGAAACACAAATACAGTAAAAGCAGATGAAAAAAGTGCATTTTTTTTTTGAGTGAGCAAATGAGATGGTGCAGGAGGAGTATCCAAATGCAAATTTACAAGAGGGGCAGGCAGTTTCAAAGCCACCAAGATTAACACCAAAACAAAAGCAGGGAGGGTGGGTGAGGAACTAACTGAAAAAAACAGAGCCACAACTTCTAGCTAGATAGTATTCAATGCAACACAAATAAATCAATTTAAATTCTGTATTATTTGAAAAAATGCAGATAAAGATTTACTTAAATTCATTTATACGTCCAGTTGATTGCAGGTAGGTCTTAGCTGGCCAAAGCTCAGAGTTTAAGCAGAGAATAATCCAAAATGTACTACTTATATAAGGCAGAAACTGAATATCAATGAAGTGAAACTACCCCCACTTATCACTGGCTATGCAGGAATTCTAACAAGCACTAAATTCTAACAAGCATTAACTGAAAAAACAGAGCGACAACTTCCAGCTAGATAGTATTCAAAGCAATACAAATAAATCAATTTAAATGCTGTATTATTTGAAAAAATGCAGATAAAGATTTACTTAAAATCACGTATACGTCCAGTTGATTGCAGGTAGGTCTTAGCCGGCCAAATCTCAGAGTTTAAGCATACCTCAATCCTTTACTCTTCTATTTATTCAGAATCATGCCTATTACTTGTAAATATTTATTTAATGCTCCGTGACTTCTTTCATTCCATTTGTCTGTCTGATGATTAAAATATCATCAATATATGATAACATTATAGTATCTCAATTTCTTTTGTCATATAACTTCCATTTTTTAACTCTCGATCAATATAACTTGCGACTACATTCATTACTAATGCAAATGTGCTACTCAAAGGGCATCCTTGTCTTATTCCTCTATTAATATTTATTTCCTCACTTAACCAACCATTAATTAACATTTTACCTTATTATATTCATATAAAGTCACATATGCATTCTTTATCTTAAGACATAAATATGTTCCTTAAAATTCCATACTGTATAGTATCAAAAGCTTTACTTTAGTCTCATACTATGCTTTGTAGTTCTTCTTCCCGATCAAAATATCATCTTTTAGCTCTCTAACAACCATTAACAATTCTAAACTTCCTCTACCTTTAACACTATATATTGTATCTTGTATAATGTTCAGAATTTTTACTTCCACTCTTTTTGTATATTTTTTTATAAAAATATACAATCTGTGTCATTCAGTACTATAGGCCCCCAATTTCTTATTTCATTCCTTTCACCCTTTTTTCCATATAATTTTAAATATTCCACTACATAATTCCTTATAATTCCTTATATTTAAAACCTACATTCAACCATTTATTTAACAGTTCTCTAAGGTATTTCTTCTGTTCTGTCATATTTTCATACATTTGATATAATATTCCATCATTTTTTGCTGCTGTCCTACATTTACTTGTAATATTCTGTCTAATTATTATAATATTATTCTCTTTTACAAATTCATATTATCTTGGTCTTTTTTCCCTTATCTGCAAACAGTTTTGATCTTTACATATCATTCCATTTTTATATTTCAATTCCTTCATTATGCAGCAATACAAAGCTATTCTGAACACAGAAAAGTTTTTATATTCTACATAAATATCACTGGAGTGGCTTCAGCATTAGCCAAACAACTTATGATAGCAAACATTAGCGAGCCAATGCCTGCAACATTGCAACTCACACCTATTTGTGCCATTGTATGAGGTGTTAAAAGCACCTTATATACCAACATTTAATGAAATAGCAGGTAGTAGACCAATACCAGGTGGAGAGGGACTCCATATGAGAGCCTGTTGACTTGTTCATAGGTAGGTACTAGACTATCGGCCCAAAGGCCTAAGTAAGCCTAGCCAACAAAGTTCCCTGGCTTATGCCAACCCAAGAGAGTTAATTTCCTGTGCCCTTGTTGAGCAGAGCCACAGAAGTGATCCCCGGGGATGTATTTCCTATTTCTCACCCACTCATCAAGATTTTTCTTGAAGAGTGTTAATGAGGAACTTTGCTTGACATAGATGGGTAGCTTATTCCAGGGTAGGCGAATTCTCTGGGGCAGGAATCTATCCCTCCAGCATGTCCTGTTTATGGTGGTGACAATGTTTAGGTCCCTAGAGCGTGTAGCTTGGAGGGATTGGGATTTCTTTAGGTGTAGCATGTCCAACAGCTCTGGGTTTGACATAGCTTTACATGTTAGGCAGAGATCACCTCGGAGTAGGCAATATGCAACAGAGTAAAGCTGGATTTTTTTGAGACAGTCAGTGCAGGGCATCTGTTTGAGGCCAGTAATCCTCTTTGTGAGGTACTTCTGTGGCCTTTGCAGCTGCTGCAGATGTCTTATGAGGTACATTCCAAAAGAGGCGTTGTATTCTATAATGGATCTAATGAGTGTCGAGTAGAGGGAACAATGACCTCTTTTTTCCTGTATGAGAACCCTTTTGTGATGAGGTGTGCCATGTAGAAGGATTTCCTGACTACTGTGGCAATGTGATTATCAAAGGAGAGACCACCGTCCACCTGGGTCCCAAGGTCTCTTATCACACATTCGGCATTAAGAAGACTACTGCCTATGTGGTAGTTCATGAGTACAGAGTTTTTACCAAAGGAGACAACAATGCACTTTTTGGCATTGAGCTTGAGGCCGTGGCTCGGACACCAGGCACCTGTCTCAGTGAGGCCCTTCTGCAGGATGTCCACATCATTTGGGGACTCGACTATAGTTGCAATCATCTGTGAACTTCGTTATCCAGAGGCCTTCTGTGTTAGCCTGTACTTCAGAGAAGTAGATACCAAACAGGAGAGATCCCAGGACTGATCCCTGTGGCACTCCACTTCTCACTGGTTTGAAGTCAGATTTGGAGTCTTCAACTTTTACAATGTGGGTTCTGTCAGTGAGCCACTTGGCAACCCATCTTGTGGCATAGGGATTTATACTTAGTTTAATGAGTTTAGCTATATTTCCAGAATGGGGGATGGTGTCAAAAGCCTTGGTGAGGTCAAGATAGGGTATGTGAACCAGCTTACCCTTGTCTATGGCTTTGGTGACTGCCTCAAAGAAGTCCTGTGGAAATTGTCTATCCCACAAGCAGGATCAAGGAGAATACATGAAATTCCCATCCTAGTGGACACAAAGCTTCATGTTTCATTAATCATGTAAGCTACTGGGAATGTTCATTGACTGGCAGGAGATACAATATGTGTATCTCAGGTGTCAGCCTGACATATCCTACAATGGTTCCTCATCATTATGCTGCATCAAGTGGAGGAGTATACCTATTTTTTCAGGACTACAGAGGAGAGGACCACCACTATGTAGGTGTTTAAAATCTTAGCCAATTTCTTTTAAGTCCTGGGAGACACAGACTGCACACATATTGCCATCAAGTCCTTACCTGATTCTCAGGGACCAAGATAAATCAGTGAGAATAGCTTTCACTTCATTAACTGGTAGGTGGTGTGTATTGCCCAGGACATTATATGTAAATTGCAGTTCCTATGTTTTACATAAATGGTACACATCCAGTTTTTACCACTAGTTTGTGTTGGTGAACTTCCCACAGGAATAAGTAGTTATTTTATTTATTTTATTTATTTATTTTACATTTGTTTACAACTGGATATAAAAAAGTTCCATAATGGTTAATACGTTAATTCATTTCCATGATGAAAATACAATTTTGTAAAAGGTACGTAAGCAGGGAGAAAACAAAATACAAACAGAACAATTTAACAATAATGAAAGAAAGGAGGAAGTCGAAAAGTAGAATTAATAAAGGTAAGCATACAGGGGTGATAGAAAATATAGGATCTAGAGGTGAGAGAAAAGAGAGAACATTTAGTGAGCAAACATTAAGAAAAAAGGCAGGATAAAGGATTTAGTCTGGTTTGGTACAAGGACATAGCCAATGAGTGTTAAAGTATTGTTTAAGGTTAGTTTTGAATTGGTGGGAGAGGTAGCAAGTCTTAGGTTGTTTGGAAGAGGTTCCATAGTTTTCCGATGGAATTGGCAAAAGAGCATCACCTCCTGAATTATTGGATTTAGTGTGAACCAGGACACTATTAGAGGATCAAGACTATTTAGATTAGAGTAGGGGTTAAAAGATTGTGAAGTGAGGGGGGGTTTTCTGGCTCTTTGATAATTTTATAAGCTTCAGTAAGTTGGTTAAACTTGAGAAGGTTGGGGAGTTCTAACCAGCCTAGTTTTCTTAGGTTAACGCAATGATGAGTTCGATAAGGTTTCCCAGTTACAAATTTGGCAATATGGTTATAAGCTACAGATAGTTTATTGAGCTCAGTTTTTGAGGAAGGAAAGAAAAGTAGGGTGGAGAGAAGGTGAGTTATGGTTAGTTTAGTATGGGCGTGAGAAAGTTCTTAATTCTATACATGGAACCAAGTTTCTTGTTAACAGTTTTATAGTTTGGCTAATGTGAATATCAAATTTGAGCTTGTGGTCAATTGTGACTCCTAGTAGTTTGGTGTTAGAAACAGGCTCAATGATGGTTCCATTTGTGGACCCGAGCCGTCCCATTAAAGAATGTAGGATGTTGCCCTAAAGAAGAGGCTAGGGTGGGGGAGATTTAGTGTAGGTCTTTTTTTTTGGGTTTAGGATAAGTTTCATAATTCCACTGCAGTAAAGCAGAGAGATCAGAGCAAATCAACGTAGGAGTCATCTGCATATTGAATGCAGGTGGCTTTGGGGATGGCTGAATGGAGATCATTTATAAATACCGAGAATAGAAGGGGCCAAGTATGGAACCTGGGGGGAACTCTATTGTATTAGGTAGTAGGTGAGATAGTTTACTTTGCCACTGAACTGCCTGTTGTCTAGCAGGTCTATCAAGGTGAAGGTTTTCTTGTAGTAAGAGTTGATGATTGACCATGTCAAAGGCTTTTGACAGATCAAGAAATAGAGCAGAAGTAAATAGTTTGTTGTTACGGTTGCTGTTGATTGTATCAACAAAGGAAAGGAGGGCAGTAGTAGTACTATGATGGGGGCGAAAGCCATGTTGAGTTTTGGATAAAAGATTATTTAAAGTGAGATAATGTAGGAGTTGTTTGTGAGCACATCTTTCCATTATTTTTGCTATAGGTGACAATATTGCTATCGGTCGGTAGTTAGAAGTTTCTGTGGAGGAACCACCCTTATGAAGAGGGATGACGTGAGATATTTTCCAAAGAGATTTTGCTTCGGTTATAGTCCTGTTAATTAAGATTGAAATGGGATAGGCTACTACATCTGATGCTATTTGTAAATATTCAGCAGGGAGTCGATCGCCGATAATAGTGGATGGTTTAAGTTTTTCAATAGGGTTCTAATATAGGAGGTGGATATTGGTTGAAGGTTAAAGGCAGGTCGAGCATTGGTAACAGCAGTAGTAATGAAGGAGGAGGAACAAGGTAGCTGACTGGCTAGTGACTGGATGGTCTCGTGAAAAAAGTGTTGAAGGCATTGGCCACTTCTACGGATCTTTACCAATAAATTTCTCTGGGGTTGGGGTAGAGGATTTGGAGGTTATTGAAACCTGCCCAAAACTTCTTAGGGTTATTCCTGTGTTTATCCTGGAGGTGACAAAAGTAGTTCTTTTTATCCCGGTTATGTCTGATTTAGTGGAATTTCTATGCTGCTGGAAATACGGTCAAGTGGTGCTTTAGTGGTTCTCCACTTGTCCCATGCTTGATTTCTGAGCTTGATTTTTAATTTAGTTTCCTTGGTAAGCCAAGGTGCAATCCGGACCTGATCTGAGAGGAGATTAGGGGCATGTGAATCTAGTATATTTAGAAATGTGTCATTGAAGAGTGACACACTCTCATCAAGGGGAAGTGTTTTTAACATCGACCAATTACAGGATTTGAGTTCCTCCAAAAATATACTTGGGAGAAATTTCTTCTTATTTCTAACATGTCTATATATGGGAGGATTTGTACAGGTCATTTTATGTTTCATGATGAAAGTGACAAGGTGGTCACTGAGGTCATTTGGAAGGGTCCCACTGGTATAGTTTGGTGTATCTTTATTGGTAAGAATCCAATCAATGGTGCTATCTTTTTGATTAGCATTTCCAAGTCTTGTTGGTGATATGATGTTTTGGGAGAAGCCATGTAAGTTAATTCTGGTCAGTGAACTTGGACCAGTCAATGTTAAAAGTATAATGGTTTCCTGAGGGTAGTGCATGGTTAGCCAAGATAGGGTAGATTCCAGAGTATCTTGGTTATTCCCTGGTGGGATATAGACTACAATAAGGTTAATGCATTTTGGTTGTTTAGGCATATTTTTAGGGAAATTAGTTCCATATTGGAGATGATAGGGGTTGTAAGGAATTCAAGATGATGTTCAATGAGTTTTAAACATAACAGCTATTCCCTCCCTTTTTTGTTCGATCTATCCTAAGCAAATTATATCCAGGTAGGAGAATCTCTTCATCCTTTGTAGAAGGTTTGAGCCAAGTTTCCGTTAGACACATGATGTCTGGGAAATGTGGCTAATAATAGCATGTAGATTATGAACTTTATTTTTAATACTTCTAACATTTAGATGGAAGATAAGAAGAGAGCTGGTGATTCTTGGGGATAGGTTAGGGGTAATATAGTCTCTTTGTGGTTGGGCCTGGGTTGGGTGAATATCACCATCATTAACAATGCATTTTTCAGATGGTCTATCAGTCTTAGTAGCTTACTAATTAACTTTAAACTATATTTTGTAGAGGTAACTTTAGGGTGAAGATATACCCTTTATAGCAGAATGTTGTAGTGGTGAAGTTCAAGGAGAAGGCAGGTTAGTGGGAAGGTTTGAGTAATAGGAGGTAAACCCATAGGGGAGAAAAAACCCTGGAGGGCTTGGTTTTCATATCTAGTTGAGAAATAAAGGATGAATAAAAGTAGAAATATTGTTGGGATGATAGAGCTTATTAGTTTACCCATACTACTAAAGATGAAGTAGCTAAAAGAGTGGGAAGGGTTGGGTAGGCCTACTGAGATATTGGTAGATGGACGTGATTGTGGGAGGAGATGGATTAAGTTAGAGGGAGGCTGTGATTGGTTCGGGATTGAGTGGGATGGGTTTGTTGCTAGATAAAAGTAGGGATAGTGGGGGTGGGTGGGATAAGGGGGCAGGGTGGGGAGCGGAGTGAGCCCGAGCTGGGGAAGGGCTTGCCGCAGTACCCAAGTTTGCAGGGTCTTAAAGCCTGCTGCATGTAAGTATAGAGACTAGGTTTTTAATCTGAGTTACCAATTTAGGTAAGGGTATTGCTCAACTGTTTGTGCATGTGTTATAGATGAGTTACACAGGGTAGCATTCACATGCACCATGTTGGCAGGAAAGAGTCTACATGTTATGCTGACACTGTTGAATGTTGTGTATGCTGCAGATGATACAAGGTATACTTCAGAGCCATGGATTGTGAACTCCATCTGCAGCCTTGAGTCTCTGCTGAAGAATGTGCTTAACACTAGCCATCATTGAACTTTTTCTCTGACATCTGAAGGGAAGTTTCCACTGCTAGGACAGTTCAGATAGGATGCTGCAATATGCACCAGACACCTGCAGTATAAACTTTGCGATGTTAGCCATGCCAATAATGTAGTAATGCTACAAACTACCTATGAAGCTATGAACAGGAGTCCTGCTAACATGTAGTAGATGCTGCCTCTTTGTATTGTTCCCTGTACCAATAGAAAATGTGAAAGCATGAGCATATGATACCTTTGGAAATAGTCAGACATGTGCCTGTGACCCCCCCCCCCATCTCCTGTGACAAAGAAAGTGATAGACAACCCCACATGTTTACAGCTTATGAAGACATACATACCTTTATGTGTTGTTTGCTGCAGTTGCACCCTGAAGTTGCCTGAAAGGACAGATATTCAGAAGCTCCTTGGTGAATGCATCTCTTCACATGTGCACTGTGCTGTACTATTCAGAAGTATACTGGAGTAGTACTAATCTGGTGAATTTCCTTCTAATACTTTCATGTTTGTGGCATAGCTAGGTCAGCCCCTGTATCCAGGCCACTATCTACCCTAGATATGATGGTTTGCTCCCTATTTCCAGGCAGGAAGAACAGGAGCTCCTCCATCTCTGTAAGCTGCTTCTGTGTTGGTGGTCCTTCTTCTATGGTGGGCATTTCCCTTGCACTATCCCATGTATTTCCTTTTGCACAGAGTATTGTATCAGTTACAATTTGCTGCACTGCTGAATAGTCCTTTTGTGGCCATCCATAGCATTCAGATCCTGTATCACTTCCTTTCCCAAAACATCTTGTCCACAGCACCTTTGCACAGGATGAGCTTCATGTGTGTGTGTGTGTGTGTGTGTGTGTGTGTGTGTGTGTGTGTGTGTGTGTGTGTGTGTGTATGTTTGTGTTTGTAATTGTATATGAGTGTGTCTCTGATGGTCCCACAGTGACACCTCATTCTCCTGGTTTGTAAATTTTTCAGCAGTTTCCTCACTTGAGGGCACATGGCAAGCCCTGTACACCTGTGAGTAACAAATGACAGTGAATGGCTGTATCAAGCAGCTTCTGAAAGTCATATGCCTGTGGACATTGGCTCCCTTCCCTCCATTTTGCATGTGATTAGCAGGCCGCTGTACTTCTGAGCACATTCTCCTTAATCACACTCTGCTGCTCTGGGCATGGGCTCCCTACACCTCTTCCTGCATCTGTATATTGTTTCCTGGTTGTGATATGTGCACCCTTTTAATCTATTCCCTCACAATGTTTGCAATGCTTACCACTATGTACAGGTCCCTTAATGTCCCGTATGCCCTGTCTGCACCTTTGTTCAAAGTTCCCAAGGTCTGCTGTAACACCACAGCTTGGCCGGACATTGGCAATTCCTTTGACTGCCTTTCATCCACTCACTCACTCACTCACTCACTCACTCACTCACTCACTCACTCACTCACTCACTCACTCATATGAGAGTCCAGTCAAGACAAAATGAAGTGGAGAAGAAAAAAAAAAATATTTCAATGCATTGGCTACATGACAGCTTACTTAATATCTAGATGGAAACACAAAGGTTGTGAGGCATGAAAAAATAAATTACTTTTTAAATACATTACTAGAATGCCAGTCAAAATCAAGTATAAAAAAACAAGCAGCACTCAACTCAAACCACTTCTCCTTGCACTGTAGTTCTAATTATAATTTATATTCAGCTTTATAAAAGTACCAAGTATCATGCTGAAAATAGCAATCTCTGTGATACCCCCACTTGTAAAAATGTTTCTTATCCAAAAAAAACCTGCTGCCTAACAACTACTATCTATTTGTTTCATGGGGAAAACATGATCAAAGTAAAAAATGAACAGCAAACAAGAAACAAGCTCAAGATAAATTGCTTAAAGGATTATTGCACAGGTAATGGACCATTCATGATAGATTGGCATTCTGTTTAGTTTATGGGTAAAGCCTGCAAAGATGACTGCAAGTCTCCAACAAATGTAACGAGGTTCTGAAAATACTGTAATCCTGTCCTTTATTACAAATACTCTCATATGCATTTCATTACCTAAGGCTTATACACAGTCTAGTTATGTAATTATTCTCTGCATTGCAACAACAAAAAGGCATTCAATCCTGATAATTCTTTAACAGTATGTTTATTAAAGCTTACTTGCATCTTACAATCTCAGACAAGCTTACCTGATGGTCGTTAAAGCATTGCTACTTAAACACAGACCAACAGGTACTGCAACAACGCATTTTTTGAATAAGAAGAAGCATAAATCAACAGTATAAAAATATGTCAGAAAACCAGAACATTATGCAAAATCAAGGACAGATGAAAAGCCACTGTAGTACTTGTGTCTACATTGGATGGGAGGATACTCTGCACACTTACACTGCATAACTGCTCCTTGCCTTGTTTGGACACATCCTGTGTCACTACATGGGGGACTGGAGTACAAGAAGTATGTCACAATTTGAAATGTCTTTGGCTGACTGTGATGGCCCTCACATGTGTCATGCCTCTCAAGCTCAGAGCAAGAAATCTGTACAAAGCCATAAACAGAAGTGGGACAAAGGCCCAGAAATAAGGACAATTTTAACTATTGCTCTTATAAACTTAGAAAGATAACAGAATGGTAGGTCTTGCATTAGTATGAATTTTCTGAAGGGTATGAAATCTGAAACTCAAATGTCTGTCATTATTTTCTAACTTCAGTCTTTAATGAGTTGCTACTAATTTGCCAGAAAACCACAATTTTATGAAAAACAGACCAAAAATGTGATGCAAAAATATAAAATAGTCACACAATACAGCTGGGAACCTGTAAAGAATGGACACTTTTTTAATATTAGTGCTGTTAACTTGAGCAGCTGACATAATAAGAATCTACATGCATTCCTGAAATTAAAAGTAATCTATAATTCTGACCATTACAATTACTTATTAATTATAAACCCTCCACGATTTCTTCCAAATTTGCCATTTTGTGGAGGGATTATTAGGAGGAGAGCAACACTTTGAACCAAAATTGAGGACAGTTGAGAGGTTTGGCTATATCCAATTCTATAAAGTGATTTTATTTGCACATACCTCTCAACCTCTTAATGCAGGAAATCTGGACAAGGCCAAATATATTGAGGGAACACACAAACAGTACTAAAAATTGCTTTTGTATAAACTTAGACAGTTGACAAAATAACAGGTCTTGCTTTAGCATGCATTTTTCTGAAGGGTATGAAGTCTGAAACTCTGTCATTATTTGGTGACGTCATTGCTAAATAATTTGCCAGAAAACCACAAATCTTATGAGGAACAAACCAAAAATAATCAAAAATCTATCCATTCTGCAAAAATCTGGACATTTGAGAGGTATAGTTCAGTCAGGGCTGTCTTTGAGTTTGGTTGAATGGGGTCTCTCCCCCCCCCTGCAACCCACTGCAATGTCCCATTAGTTGGCTATTTCACCCAATTTACCATAAACACTATAATGTGCATACTGCTTTACTTCTACGATGATTTGGATTTCATTTAAAAGTTTTATTTTACATTTTACAGTATAAACACTAATAGACATCTGCTAAACAAAGCAATGCAGTCTCACAATAAAACTAGACTTAGCATTAAGACTTTCTGTCCTTGAAACACACATTCATTGAAACAGCATTGAAACCCACATTCAAAGAAAATACATGTGGCCAGTGGCAGATAAAGATTAGCTATGGGCTGTTTTCAAATCATAGGCCCTTTGCACAGGAACCATGCATGTGTTCTTTGATGCACCTTCCTGATTGTATTAACTTATATTCCCTGTATAATATAGTACAGTTGTTAGACGGGCACTTTAAATTTATTGTTTTGAATATTCTTCCAGTAAACAATGAAACAAAATGCATGCACCAATAATGACAAAACTGCCCAATTTAGAAAATTTCCATCATAAAAGTCTACTCAAACTTCTATAATCCACCAGTATAAGTAAATATGCACAATCTCTGCAGAAGTAAAAGTCATCTAAACAATTCCACATTAAAGAGATCTGTAACTAATGAAGAGGTTGCTGCTAGAAAACAACTTTATATTTCATTGTTTTCATTACAAATAAAGTGCCTGTTGCCCTTGAGGAATAAATTGCCTATGTTACATTAAAAATGATAAGCTTGTAATATTGCAATAGGGAATGGATTTCTGAAGGGTATGAAGTCTGAAACTCTGTCATTATTTGGTGACTTCATTGCTAAATAATTTGCCAGAAAACCACAAATCTTATGAGGAACAAACCAAAAATAATCAAAAACTGATAACAGGTTCATAGTTACCAGGTATCTCTGCCAAAGAGGACATTTTCAGGGCTACAGCATCTACCCCCTTTAAAAGTACAACACAGTAAAGTATCAGCAATGTATCTACATACTGTGGTAGCAGAACCCACAGCCTTCTGCATCAAAAGAAAGTACACTACCTGTTGTGCTGTTAAGAATACCAGCAGACTTAGCATAAGCAGCACTAAACTTCCCTTCCCCTGAAGCTCTCAGCTCTTTGTAAAATCCACTCGATACTCAACTGTATCCGTCAGCTTTGCAGCAAAAGAAATCTGGAATCAGCCAAAGCCCAAAAACCAGGGTCACGTTTTTAAATATTGCTTGTATAATCTTCGAAAGTTACTAGAATAAAATGCTGTGTTACCACCATGCATTTCTCTGCCAAGCCTTGAACCCTGGACCCTCTGCACTACAGTCAGAGCAATATACCACTATGCCAAATAAACTGTTTCTTGAAACATGGGAAGACTGAAACTTAAATGGCTATCATTTAGTGAATTCAGTTCTCACCACAGCTTTCAACCTCTTAGCACAAAACACCCAGACAAAGCCAATAATGGGGGGAATAGAGCCAACAAACATATTCACTGAATTCAGTTCTCTTCATAGCTCTCAACCTCTTAGCACAAAAACCTGGACAAAGCCAATAATGGAGGAATACAGCCCCAAACATAGGGACAAATTTCAAATATTGATCTTATAAACTTAGAAAATTGCTAGAATAAAAGGTTTTGTGTTACCATGTACTTTCTGGAGAATATGACGTCTGAAATTCAAATGCCTGTCATTATTTAGTGAATTAAATCCAGAAAACTACAGATTTGATGAGGAACAGAACAGAACAAAATATGAGGCAAAATTTGAGCAGCTTTCACAAGTGATGGTGGGTAGGGAATTTAGGCTCTTGCTAACTGCACCCAAGTTACAGGGTTTGAGCCTGATTTATTCTCTAACCACTACTGTTGCCTGAGTCTCTGTAGTCACCAGGTATATTTATCTGGGGCATTACACACACACACACACACACACACACACACACACACACACACACACACACACACACACACACACACAGACACACACACACACCGTCCTGTGAATAAACTTACCTGAGGGCTATCTCCATTGAAGAAGTAAGTCCCAGCTCCCAAGATCCCCTGCTTCATAATCCCCGCAATGAGAAAGGAAAACATTCCCGCGACAGCAGGCTGGATATCCAGCCTGCAGACACAATATATGTGGTTGTAACTGCATAGACTTCTGGCGACTTCTGGCCATTTCTGTAGTCTTCTGCCTAATCTGGACTGCTCTTAAACCACTCCAGATTCTGCATGCATGTGTAGTTCTGAGAATGCTTGCATGCATGCGCAGAGTCCGTTCCGGGATTCTTTTTTTTTTTCTTCCATTCCGGGAGTCTTTTTTTCTTTTCTTTTTTCTTTTTCATTTTCAGCTGGGTGGGGGGGCTGCAGTCCTGCAATCCAATAGCACGAGCTGCCCCTGGTCTTATCCATGTAGAAATGTGCTCTCTTTCTCTCATCCTTCAACGGGAACAGATGTGGTACAGTAAACTAAACAGTGACTGTAACCATGGCAGTCACAATGTCAGTCATGAGGGTAGTCACAATGGAATGAGCCAATGATGCCTCTGCCACTGGGGGTTCAGTGTTCCCTAATAGAAGAGGATTGGAAGAATCACTGTTGGCCCTCATTGCCACAATTCAGGAGATTAGTGAAGGCTGTTGTTGTGTCAGTGGCTTAAAGGGCTTTCCCTTTGTGTTCTGGCATCAGTTACTGAGGCTGATGTTATCCACAATGTGCAAAGAGTTGGGTGTTCTTCTCATGGTGAAGTGCCTTCTGATGTTTCTTGTCAATTTATACAACAAGCAAGCCCTAACCATTAGGATACTAGAAGCATGGGATACTTATGTCATCAGTCACAGAGGTGACTGTTGATTTAGTGTTTTCCTCTTGGTCAGTCTAACATCTAACCATGGCTCCTGTCCTATCCCTCATTCAGGTGTTCTGCTCTCTGTGTTGTGTCAGACACCATACTTTGTTCATTGCCCATCCCTCCATATTACTCTGTTTAGTCTGGGCCATACGTCTCAACTGTCCAGATGTTTCAGAATGTCAAGATTTTTGCCTCATATTTTGGGTTGTTCCTCATAAAATTTGTATTTTTGTAGCGAATCATTAAGGATTGAAGTCACTAAATTATGTTGGGTATTTGAGAGTCAGTCATCATTGTGTTCTAAAAATGCATGCTTATGATTGTAAATAACTCCATGTTATGGTTACTAAAGGAATTTTGTACTTCACCTATTACACCTAAACATATGGTTTGTTACCCATTAAATATTATTATTAGCTATCGTAACTTTATATTCATGCACCCTAAATATAAAGAATGGAATTTTATTATATTCCCTATAATGTATACTCAGGGTATGCTTTTGTCATCTACTTCTGAAGGAACTCATTTAGCTATAGATAATGATCTAAAGTACTGGTATCAGTTGATATCTGATAATAAAGTTAAAAATCTAGATTTCTTAAAACAAGAATTTGATCTAAGAGAAACTTGCTGGTTAGAGGTTCAGACCTTTAGACAACATCTCATTGATAGAATAGATCTAATGTCTATAACAGTTAAATAATCTATTCCAACACTGATTGATTACTTGATATTAAATTTATAACATAAAGTTTCTGATAAAGGTAAACTTTCATACATACATAAAATTATCAGACAAGAAACTTTTACAGTGTAGATACATACTGGAATTATTTCACTTCTATTAATGGGGACCCACCAAATCAACAAGATAAACAATATATATTGAATCTGCCTATAGAACTACGCCTTCCATTGTCTGGAGACTTTATACATGGAAATTTTTACATAAATCTTTTATACACCTTTGATGATGAATAAAATAAATAATAAAGATAATCTATGTAAGAGATGTAATGTAGAAATTAATGCTGACTGGGCTCATATGTTTTATGACTGTATAAAATTGAAAGAATACTGGAAGTCAGTTAATGAATTTTTGCAGCCTCTCTTTACAGATAATTTCATTATTTCTAAATCTCTTATATTATTCAACACACCTGTACCTCAAAGTGTTAAAAGGTTAAGCTTCCCTTGTTATGGTCTATTCTAGCAGTGGCTAGGAAAATAATAACCAGAAATTGGATTTCAGATACACCTCCTTCGTTCAATGAATTTAAAAATGTTATGAATATAGTGTGCCATATGGAAATAAACACAATTAGGTCAAGAACAACTAGAAAAACATCTTATTATATTGTATGGGATAATTTACAAAATTTGTTAAAAAAATCCTAATTTCAATAGCATGGTATTTTAGTTTAATTAATTGATCTGATTGTAGTGGATGTCTTTGTAAATACTTTAGTTGTTTTGTTGAATGTTATAATCATATCTATTCTTAATTACTTGTATAAAATTGTTATGATATTTCTCTTGTATGTTAAAACAGTAAACCTGTTTTGAAAAAAATAAAAATGCACGCTGCTGCAAATTTCTAAGTTCATAATAAAATCAGTACATTAAAAAAAAAGAAACATCTTTATTGAATTAGCACTAATGGCATAGGCAAGCATACATTTAAATTAATGAAAACAAATCACAGTGACATATTTTCATTTGCAAACATTATACATCACATATATTCTTCTATACAGTCATTGTCATTCAAACATTACATAGCTCATTCAATTCCTGCCTTCCCTTAAAACTCAGTCCTCCAAAACATTATTCTGCATGTATTGTTCCCATAATTCCCATTTTTCTATGTAATTTGCTCCTACCCTTTGTTCTTTTATGTCTGTTACTGTATTCACTACTTCTAGTATGGGTAGTATAGACATTAGTTTCCATTTTCTAGTAATTGCATTTAGGCAACCATCAGAACTACACCCAGGAAGGGCTTACTATGTTTAGGCAATTCAGATTATGTGTCACAGATCAAAAAAGTAATTTTCTTAGTTACATCAGTTTGCTAACCCAGTGTTTCTGACAAGAGTAGTCTGCAGGGTATTTTTAAAGTCTGCCAGTTCATTACACTCCTAAACAATATGTTCTGAATTACCACTTTCTTCCCCATCACACCTCCAGCATTTGTAATCATCTTGAGTAAAATACTTTGGAGTCTGCTTGAGGTACTAAAGTAACTATGCAAACGCTTTCAAGGAAAAATCCTAGATATTCTTGACGCTGTTGCATATTTGGGAGCCAAACATATTTTGTGAATGGTTTATCCAGTTGCTCTACCCAAGCCTTTCTAACCTCCTCCTTACTGTAGCTATCCCACAGTATTTATGTGCCCTACATATTATACCTTATTTAACAGCAACTTCTGCTCTAGATTCTGTTAAAAGGTTTCCCAGAACTGGTCTTTCACTTAGGATCCCCCTATTCCATTCTCTTTGCCTGTACTCTGATATCAGTCTTTGATAGGAAAGACAATCTCTAGCCTGCAGTCAAAATGTATTCTTGGCCTTTTCCCATTCTGTTATCCTTCCCTCTCTAATTATTTGCTCCCAATAACTTGGCCCAAATGCCAGTATTCTTCAGTAAATTCCAGCCCCCTCTTGCCTATTTTCTGTATCCCTAATTGCAGTCTTCCTTATTAGCAGTTCTTAGAATACTTTCTGCTGCTTTATGAATTATACTGTATGGTTATTCTTCTTAAGGACCTGCATCCAAAATTCCAGCCTCTCCTTGTTTCTTGAGCTTCCGGTGTTTCATCATCATCCCTTTCTTCTTTGAATTATAGCTTTCTTCTTGTGGTATGTATAGGAGCTCTTAATAAATCAGGTAATCCAAAACTACCTTGTTCTATTGTAAGTATCAACTCATCCCACTTGACACTTGCCCTCTTCCCCTCCCAGATAAAATTCTTCCATTCTTAATGGATTGCTGTCCACAACTTTGCTGGATTATAAAAATATGCCTGACCTGTGTATAAAACTAAATGGACTGAAAAGTGACTACAAATATTTTCACTGCTTATATCTTGCTATCCATATCCATAAAACAGCCCTTTCAGTTTCTCAGATCTTTATTATCTTTTGTTAAAATCTTCCCACATATCATTAGCTGCCATAATACAATCCTTTTTTAACAAGTAATCCTAAGTACCTCATTTTATTATGTCTACATAAATGTGGAGATTTTTGAATCAATTTGTGTGTGGGTACATCATTTACAGCTATTGCCTATGTCTTATCTTCATTAATTTTAGGTTCATAGGTTGGTACTATGCTGTTGGCCTTAGGGCCTGTACAAGCTTAGCCATAACAATTTCCTGGATATTTCTTCCCACAATATTTACTTCTCTGGACCCTTGTCTAGCAGGGTGAATGACATGATCCCCAGGGTGAATTTCCTATCTCCCATCCAATCATCAAGGTTCCTTTTGAAGAGGGCCAAGGAGGCACTGTGCTTGACATGTATGAGCAGTCTATTCCAGAGTATGGGGAGTCTCTGGGTCAGGAACCTATCCCTCCATCATGCTTTGTTCATTGTGATGACAAGGTTTAGATCCCTGGAGTGTACGGCTCTGAGGGATTGGGATTTCTTTATGTGGAGCATGTCCAACAGCTCAGGGATTGACATGGCCTTGTATGTTATGCAGAAATTGCCTCTGAGTAGACGATATGCCACAGAGTATAGCTGGAGTTTTTTTAGACGGTCAGCATATGGCATCTGCTTTAGGCCTGTTATTCATTTAGTGAGGTATTTCTGTGGCCTTTCCAGCTGTTGCAGATGTCTTGTGAGGTACATACCAAATGGGGCATTATACTCTATGATGGGTCTAATGGATGAGTACAGTGGGACAATGACCTCCTTTTTTCTGGATGAAAAGCCCTTAGTGATGAGGTGTGCCACATAGAAGGATGTCCTGACTGTTGTGGTGATGTGGTTATCGAAAGTGAGAACACTGTCCACCTGTGTCCCTAAGTCTCTCATCACACTTTCGATGTTTAGTGTACTGCCACCTATGTGGTAATTCATGGGTACATGTTTTTTTTTCCAAAGTGGATAACTGTACATTTCTTTGCATTAAGCTTGAGCCCATGGCTCTGGCACCAGGCATCTGTTTCTGTAAGGCCCTTTTGTAGAATATCCACATCATTTGGGGATTCAATAATGGCTCCCAGTTTGCAGTTATCTGCAAACTTTGTTAGCCAGAGTCCCTCAGTGTTGGCCTGTACTTCAGAGAAGTAGATGCCAAACAAGAGTGGTCCCAGGGCTGAACCCTGAGGTACTCCACTTGTCACTTGTATGGAGCTAGATTTGGAGTCGGCTACTTTTACAGTCTGGGTTCTGTCAGTAAGCCAGTTGGCAACCCATTGAGTGACATAGGGATTTATGCCCAGCTTAGTAAGTTTATCTGTGATTCCAGAATGTGGGATGGTGTCGAAGGCCTTGGCGTGGTCCAGATAGGTTATGTGGACCACCTTACCCTCATCCACAGCTCTGGAGACTGATTCAAAGAAGTCAGTCAGATTCAGGAGACAAGATCGGCCCTTCACAAACCCAAACTGGGTGGGGTCCAGTGTTTGAAGGTTGTCAATGTCTTTGTTTATAAGTTCCATGATAATGCGTTCCATGCCCTTGCAGATCAGGCTTGTCAGACTGATGAGACGGTAGTTCCTGGGATCCAAGGTGGATCCCCCTTGTGGAGTGGGATAACTGTAGCTGTGTGCCACTCAGTGGGCCCAAAGCCAGAGGTGAGGCTATGATTAAATATGACACTTAGGTGAGGTGCCAGTTAAATTTTTAGTTCATGTAGTACACAGCTTGGAATGTCATCTGGTCCCATGGATGCTGTATTCTTAGCTTTGGAGAGTGCAGTTTCTACCTGTGTGGCCGTGATTACCGGAATTTGGCAGTCTTTTTGCATTGAGATGGGCCCTTTAGGGGGTGAGAAAGGGCAAAGTTGGCACTAAATCGATCTGCCAGGATATTGGCAGTATCCTTGGGATCAGTATATTTAATGCCATTCTGTTGTAGCTCAGAGCAGATCTGAGCATTGCCATTTAGATTCTTGGCATAACTATAGAATGCCTTGTGGTTGTCTTTGGAATCTTTTGCAATTTTATTTTCGTAAGTAGCTTTTGAGGATTTTATGAGGGATCTCAGCTTCGTACTGAGGCTGGTGAGAGAGTTTTCTGCATCCTGGGATTTTCCTCTTTTCTGCATCAGATTCTTCCTTCTGTTGTATAGTTTGTTTATAGCAGGGGACCATCAGATTGGCTTCTTTTTTTTGGAGAAGAGCATCTTGGGTCTATTTGGGATGGCACAATTCATGCACGAGTGGATGTGCTCATACAGTGCCTTAGTGTAGGATTCTGCAGTCGAACTTTCAGATCCCATCTGCATGGATGTCATGAAGTTTGTCACTTCTGACTTCAGTAGCATGAAGTTGGCTTTGGAGAAGTTTTTTAAGGAGGTTTCCTTACTGGGGGGTGGGGGTGGGATGTGGATGTGGAGATGGGATTTTGTATCCCAAAAAGACCTGATACTGTCTCAGAATGTTCCACAACACTGAAATGTCCTTTTTGGCTTTATCACTTAGAAAATAAAATCATCTACAAATAATGCCAAATTGTCTTGATTACCATGCCAATTATTTCCTTTGTTCAAAGAGAACATATCATACTGGACCTCCCCATTTTAATTTCCACCTCAGATCCCTCATATATTTTCCACCTCAGATCCCTCATATATTTTCCTTGTTAACTTTATTATTGTGTCAGGGAATCCAAATGCATCCATTGCCCTACTCATAAAATCCCAGTTTACTCTGTCAAATGCTTTCTCTGCATCAAAAATAGTGGTATTTTCTTATTCTACTTCTGTCTTAATCATTGCTCGTTTTGTTGTCTCCATTCCACAAAATCACAATGATCCATATCGCAATTTTCCCAACACCTTTGCCATTCTTTTAGCCATTATACACATAAACGGGTACAATCGTGGTATATAATTGAAATGGGCCTATAGGAAGCTGGATCTGATGGGTCTTTACCATCTTTATGTATTATAACCATCACAGCTTTCCTCGAGGATGTTGGTACTTCTCTTCCTTTTAAAATACTGTTAAACAAAACTTCCAGATCTTTATCACTTTCTTCCCTCTAAGCTTCCAAAATTCCACAGGAATCCCATCCATTCCTGGAGACTTTCCAGTAGATTAGTTAAACATCACCATTTTTATCTCATCACTTCCTAGCCTAACTGTTAATAATTGAGCCTTGTATACATCGAAACAGGCATATTTAATATTTTCATAAACATTTCCATTTGTACTTTTTCTTGATTTGGATATTTCTCCACTTTATACAGATTTTCATAACATTTCTGAAATATTTCTAATGCCTCTACCAGTTTTCTGGTTGTTTTCCTTGTTATGGACTCCCTAAGCTTGGCAACAACCCTTTATACATTCTGTTGCCTGAGCCATTGTGCTAAAAGTTTTTGTGCTCAGGAGTTATCAAAAAAAAAAAGTTCCTTAATGGCAGTCTTTTTAAACTCATGCATATTATCCTGATATTCCCTTATTTTCTGTTTAGCACTCTGTAGAAGTGTCTTCTTGTTCACTATGATTCCCCCTATTCTGCAGTACTTTAAAGGACAACAGGATATTAAAGCAGATTGCTCAACCTGCTGTCTCTTTTAGTCCCTGTTCATTGATACAGCCTTGAAAAATCACCCACGCAGTTTTATAAACTAATCCACTCAACTGTTTTCCCTGTTAGGCTTCCTACCTTCCTGTACTGTTTTACTTTCACTTTGAAAACCAAGTTGAGAAACCTCTAGCTGGCTCTGAAATGATGATGTCACATCTGCCAGAGCTCTTGCTCTAGCTACCGGGATGTTTCCTCCCCCAAAGTGATGTAATCCTCGCCTGATTTGCATGCTGTATAGAAGAGCCAGTGGACCTCCCACATTGTGATGTCAGAGCTGCCTTGCCCAGCCCACTCTTAACCTAGCAAAAATGTCAGACTATAATCTCACTTTTCTCAAGAGCCCTACCAATATGTGACAAAGTACAGGCAGAAGCACAGTAACAGCTGCAAAAACTAAGAGCATAAATTTGCAATGACCATGCGTAGATATTAATTGCTTGTTTTTACATAAGAAGCAGATGTCTGTCACAATTAACTGACAACACTACATCAGATTACAATAAGTATGCAATACCGTAATTTTCCTAAATTACCACTTAAAGCATGTAGGTGCTGTCATGCAAGTCTGTGAAATATTTTGTGTTTATAGTGCATCATTTGTTAGCTATTTAACCAAACAGGAAGGAAAAATAAGTGGAAGTTTGATGCTATGCAAAACAGTAAATATTCTGAGAGCTATGGAGCTTGGTTCTAAATATGACAGGAGTGGAACAAAAGAAGTCTCCCACTGTAAGGAAGGAAAGCTTGACAAGAAAACAGTACATTAGTCTGGTCACCTGCTGTGAGCTGTCAAGCACATGCAGATAATGGGTCAAATTACCTTTAGCTCTTTGACAGCTAGGGAAGGTAGGTTTGAATGGGGGAGGGGAGATACCTTGAAGAACTAGATTTCAGCCTTCACAAAATAAATTGTTAGCATTTCTAAGAAGAAGGAGCAATAAAATGCACTTTTCAGTTCTTTTCTGTAGCATTTGCACTGCTTGTGTTTGAAGTAGTCATTGAAAAAGGATAAAATTTTAACCAAAAGTAGATGACCATAACACAGCAGTGAATGCCTGTAAAATCAGACTGCTGACAGGAGCTTTAGTGAAATCATGGCAGATCTGATGCAATTTTTTTTTAGACAAACAATGCATTCTGGGATACTTAGAGGCAGACAAAACAGTCAGAATTATTACAAGATGCCAGACCCCATGTGGTCAGAGTCAGAAATTGTGTATAAAAATATCTAAAAAGCTCTAAATCGTCCCAGAGTTGTGTTAAAATGTAGGAAACACCAAACCATGATGAAAAAACATGTTTTGTGAGTCTGTGGGTGTGGTTGTCATTTAACCTTTGTCAGTCTCTCTATATAATTCCTGTTACTTCTTAACCATGTCTCTTTTTCTTTTATTTCTGCACTATTTTTAAACTCCACTTTTATTTTATCCCACTGTCTAGCTATATTTTCTGAAGAAATTTCTATCTTCCTAATAACTCTGGAATAATTTCCACTACCCATTCTTTAAATCCCTTTCAATTTAACATATAGGTAGGGAAGCACCAGTGTCTGATTTTTATTTCATTACCCTGCAATTTTCTTTTAGTTATTATTGGCACACGATCTGAAATAGTTATTGTTTTGTATCAAAACTTTCAGTTGAATGCACATGTTCCTATGAAATATTATTTCTCTCTAGTCTAGCCGAGTTTTTGTACTTTGTAGAATAATATGTAAATTCTCTCAGAGCTCCTACTACAGAATCCGCATCTTACATACCCAATATTTTTATAAATTTCTTCAAAAATCTACCCTCTTTTGTTATATTTTCCCTTTTAGCCCCCCAAATACATTCTCACTGTTGCAAATCAAACTCCAGTCCCCACCTATAAGTAGCTGATTATTTCTTCTAGAATTTTCATAAGCTCTGTTGTAGCATTTTTAAGTAGAATATACATACATGCGAGTGTAATCCTCCTACCTTACCAGTCGTCCCTTACTACTACTTATGATCTTTTTTTCTTCTTCTATCAATTTTGGGGAACCTCTAGCAGGTATTATAAATACTTATCTTTTCCTTTGTCCCAGATGTTCTGCTGAATAACCATCCCAAAATCCTTTGTTTATCAAATTCACATGCTCAGTTATTTCCAAATGTGTCTCCTGTAGCATAGCTATTTGCACTGTGCATTTCTTAATGTAATTCACTACTCTTTCTTTTTTGTATATACCTTTGAGACCATTCACTTTCAAAGATAATATGGGAGGTTTTTGCCATTATGATAAGAAGCTAATATTCTTACCTGTCATGCATAACATCTTTTTTTTAAATGCCTAGTTTCAGCTTTTGTGTTATGTGCATACACTAATGTTTGGCAGGTTAAGGTTTATACAGTTGTTTCTTGTCATATCCATTTTAACCTATGGCACATCTTACAAGAGTTTTTATTTTAGTAAAATCCCTCAAAAAACACCCCCAGAACACCCCCAGAACATAATAACATAATACAAACATACAAAAACATGTACATCTTCAAATATTGAAGTATAATCTTCCTAATAGGAACAATTGTCTCAGATTGACAGCTACACTCGCATGATTTATTTGATCTATAATTAAAATTATCCATGCTAAGACACATGGTATAGCCTGTGCTTCTACTTAGATTAAGTGCTGTCTGTCTTTGTATTATCTTTATTCCTCTCCTAGATATAGAAAGCAACTTGAATGCCTTCAGAAAACATTATTTTTAGCCACTGAAAGAAAAAAAATATTCTCTTTTTATTGCCCTTTTATCAGCTTGTCTCTATAGAAGTATGAAAAATAGATGCACAGCTGCCTTTGGCTACAAGCTTCTCATATTGCACTGTGAACATTTATTTGCTAAAGGAAAATTTGTCATTATGTTCAGTATTCTTTTATTTGTTTGCTTCCACTTAAAACATGTTAGTTTGCATCCTGTAGCTGGAATGTTTATTTTCATTTTATATTGTTAGATCAAGCCAAGGGTGTTAATCCATACAAAAGTTATAAAAAGCATACTTATGTTATGATCTGTGTACTTTTACAACCTGACCCTCAAAACAATAGTCCAAGCCCGGGATTCATGAAGCTCGGCGCAAGGCCAGCGTTAGGCTTGCGCCATGTAGATGGTGCAGTAGCGCCAAATGCATATTAATGAAGGCACACTGCCGCCACAGCCATGTGCATAGGAAACAAGCGCGAGTGCAAAGGGCGTGTTGAAGTGCCGCACGGAGGCGTGGAAATGTCGGCTGTCGACATGCAACCTAAAATGCTTGAATATAACAATTTGCCTGCAATAGTAATCACACCTGTCAGTGTCCGTGGATACTGAAATGTATGCAAAGCACACAAGACAGTTCTTGCGAACACAAAATTAAGAAGCAAACACAAATGCATGGTAGGGAATATCGAGTCTCCATCCCACGAACAAATGACATTGAAAACCGTGTGCCAGTATTCTAACGCAGTGTAGATAGTTATACCAAGTGGAAGTGAAACGCATCATGTTAGCGCGCTGCCAATAGCTACATCTAGCCCAATGGTCAGGGTTACGAGCTCTCCCACATTGTAAGGGATTGTACACAGCTGGCCATTATAAATGTAAATATCCAGCGACCGTATGACAGAATTATATCCCACATCGCATGTAATAGTCACATACAATAGGTATGTCCGTATGTAACATACCACACGTGACAAGAAATAGAATAAGCAAGAAAACGAAACAGAAGGAGCATATAAACTGCTAAAACAATAAGCTAACATGTAGGCAGAAAACAAAAGTATTATCCGTAGTACTAACCGTGGGTATGTGTTGTCCTGTAAAATCTGATTTGTGTCCGGAATATATCCCATCGTGGACATATGAAACCATGGCAACCCTACCAATGGTGAGAGCAGTCGGTCAAAATCCGCCCATATGCGGTCCAAGCCGTTCTTGTCAGGATGTGTCACAGTTGAACAGGTATTACCCGGGTGTACCAACCATGTCATGAAAGTTAAGTATGGGTGTGTACCTATGTGCGTGATGTGCAGCATGTGGAAGGTGAAACATGCCAGGGTAGTCCACACAACCATACAGGTACCTGACATATGTAGTATATGCAATGTGTTCCCTTGACCGTGTCATGGGCCATCAACCAAAGAAGGGATGGATGGAGTGTCAGGAATATGTGTGTGGGGGGGATGGGTAATGGTATAATCCACAAAGGCGAGACTGTGTTGGATGCAGAATAGGTGAACTGGAGGTGTATGAGAGAGCAGCGGGTGAATCAGAAAGAAACACAAAGAACAAGTGTACACATCTGCAATACAATCTGACAGGCCATACTGTAGAACACAATCACACAAACATATGAATATTAAAATGTGCAATAAACATGTACAGAAACGTCACAGGCACATATCCACAGAATGGTCTGGATGGACCTGGCCCATCCAAATGCAACACACCTGGATGCATAATTGAATACCCATCATCCCCTCCACAGCACACAACCTGTCCCCATACCTGAATGTCCAACAAATCCAGCCATACTCAGCCTACCAGCTTGGCGCAGCCATATCTACACATAGTGACCACTACTCATATGTAGTAGGCAGTGTCACCCTAGGCAGTGTCAGAATTGCAAACTATGTATCCCTTGCATGTAAAACCCTAACACATTTTCGTAAATACAAAAGAATGGATGGTATTGGTCATGTTCAATTTTTGGATATCCCTCATGGGATAAGCAACCTATGTAAACATCAGAATTGGTATCACAACACGATGTCCAGTCCTGTAGACATCTGGACACAAGTTGAATGTGCAGTAGTGGTGCACGAGACTGTTCAGCCCTAGACGGTCATGCAGAACCTAGTACCCAGGATCAAACACCTGCCTATGGCGTACGTCTCCCCACGTGAATAATCAAGAGAATATATTGTACACATTCGCATAGTGGCACTTGGAAATAGGGTGATTAAGGCACTGACATAAACAGGGTACCTCCTGACCCACTGTGTGAGGGACAGTCACTGTTTGGGTAGGTGTGTCCTGACCAAGAATGATACAATGGCAAATGTCCTGTGATTGTAGGAAATAACTATGTACCATACTTCATGTAACAGTTGCCTAAAGCAGTCATGTCTGGATATAAAATACATAATTCGTACAAGAAACAGAATAAACAACTAAAGTGCTAAAGGAAAAGTTCTCAGCTAGGAAAATATTGAATGTTCTAAACCCTGCACTGACCGTGGGTATGTGTTGGCCTAAACAATCTGGTGTCTCCAGAATATATCCCATCCTGTACATATGAAAATGTGGCAACCCTACCAATGGTCAGAGCATTCGCACAATAACTGGCCAGCCCCTTAATCACTCACAAAGCCAGTGACCTTTGGAGGAAAGGTGTTGAATGAGAATGACTAATGACAAGAATTAAGAGTAATAGATGCATTTAACTACAGAAAATAAATAGTAATACATATGTCTCCGAATCTGTCAACACGTTCCAAGTTAATAGTACTAATATTGTAGAAGTGTCTGTGATTGTCCCTGATTTGTCATTGCCTTATCCCTGTCACTGTTGAAATTAGTCCCCGATTATCACAGAGGTCCGTACACATATGTACACCAACCGTCACATTTGTTGACAGGACTATTGCATACCTGTACTGAATTCATAAGTGATGTCCAGAATAATATTCATCGTATATATGAATGAATGAAATAGTCAAATGTGAAGGGAAACACCAGTGGAAACCTCCCCCCCACCCTGTATCATGTAGTGGAACCACCCCCACCCTATATTATGTAGTGCCAACCTAATAATGTGGTCAGAGGTGCCCAAACCCCTGCGTCTGTAAACACAGGTAGAATGTTAAAATCAGGACCAACTCTGTCCATGTGCTACGTCTGACATTTGAACAGGTACAGGGCAGTTCCAGTCACCAGTCGGACAAGCCTAAACCCGGACCAGCACATGAACACCCTGACAATCAAACACACGTATGTGCCAGGACTATAAGCATTGGAGTTCTGAATATCCTTGGAGTGAGTAAACATGCAGCACGGGTCCAGAGCAGTAGGGAATATGGAATGTTGCATGTGAAGTACTGTGGTTTTCCCAACAGGAGAATGGATGCTGCTGTGTAAGTGAAGCGGTGAGGCATATGTTAGTGTAGCTATGAACCATAGGTATACATATAAGTAAGCAGAACACCAATAGTGTAGTGGTTAGAGCATCCGCCTAACGTAAAGGCATTCCCGGTACAAGTACGACTATAGCACATATCAATTTTTTGTGTAATGAATGCCTCTGTGATGTAAAGCCAACATTTAAACATGTAAAGGTGAACGCGTGTTTCGCATGGGGCCATTAACCGGATTCCATCAATCAAAGTGGTACTGTCATAAGGAATAAGGCACATGTAAGCACAAAGAAGTGGCAGTAAACATATGTAACTCACAATAAGGAGATGCAAGTGCACCTGCGTGGGTGTAAGCAGCTTTTAGCATAGCAAATGTATGTTGTTTTGTACAGATGTAACTTATATATATATATATATATATATATATATATATATATATATATAGATAGATAGATAGATGTGTGTATAGATAAATATCCACAGACATAAAAGAAATATGCAAATATATATATACATATATATATATATATATATATATATATATATATATATATATATATATATATATATATATAAAGATGAAAGCATACATAAGGGTTGTGAAGGGAATCTAGAGCAACTAAGGTATTATAAAGTGCTTGCAGCGTATGCCAGATAAAGCTGCACAAGAGTGAGTAGAGCACCGCTATTCACACCAAAGGCAGGGTTATACCAGTGGCCATAATATCGTTGAAGTGCTACGTCAACATTATACACAGACGGAGTGTAGTTCATGTTGAGACCACCTACACTTGTAACCCACAAATTGTTCGTAATCCATAACACTACGAAAGGCATGTATGTGCAATTATAAATGGAGGGAGACCCTGTGAATACACAAGGTGGTACAAAATGTGTGTAGGGCCCCAACGCTCTGGAGAGGGCAATGTGCAAAGGTGTGTCATGGCTGCGATATCAGATGGATAATGGCTGTTACGCGTGGAAACTCAATACGGGTGGGCTGTAGAAACTATGGCTATGCGATTATGGACACAGGAGTGCCAGGGTTGGTTGCGCCGGTTGCATTGGAGCAGCCCATGTAGGTCAGCTAGTACGTAGGTGCGATTCTCAGCTAGAGCATCTTCTGCGTGGAGACATGCGTGAATGGGTGTACCGTCGTTGGAGGTTGTGCGTCAGGGCTGGCATCTCGGCACGTAAAACCTGCCAACCATTAGCAGACTAGAGTTCTGCTGTGGTGACCCCAAAGCGGGAAAAGCCGAAAGACACAACTACATGCAGACATCAATATGCTGACGTACATTCTCTGTAACACAAGCACTCCATTTATTAACATAAATAATATGAATGTGCACAAAAACAAATACAGTAGCAGGAATAATAGGCTGTGCAGACGAGAAATAGGTCAAATGACACTGTATCACATCACACTTATCAGCGGTACTCCAGACATGAAAAAAGTGCGACATCTGTCCACTGTATAACGTGCTGTATACTGATTACAAGTTAACCAGAGTGAAGTGTCGGTTTCATGACTAAGGCAATAGTATGCTGTTGAAACAGAGATAAAACCCAATACGCATGTGTAAGTGGGTATGTCTGGGAAATGTATTGGTTAACAGACACATAGATGTATATATAGATATATATATATATATATATATATATATATATATATATATATATATATATATATATATATATATATATATATATATATATATATATATATATATATATATATATATATATATATATATATATATATAGATATATATATATATATATATATATAGATATATATATATATATATATATATATATATATATATATATATACATATACGTATATATAGATATATATACACATACAACAGTTATTGATATATACACATACACAAAACAAATATATATGTCATTGTAGATATACACATGTACATAACTAGGTTACTTTACAGCAATTACGGGTAACATATGTTCAGACTGGGCATATGTTACTGGGAGGTCCAATAAACAAACGTTTACCTCCCACACTTCCCAGCTAGGCCGGTCAGACATGCAGACAGGAAATAAAGATAAATACACTGCTGCTGTCCAAAACACTGGCAGGAAAGTACCAGTGGGAGAGATCTGCAAGGTCTACACTTTAAACATGGATAACGGGGTCCCTTGCGGGACACCAAAGATTCACTCTACATGTAAACCCCTGGTTATCAATGCGAGCAGGATGTAGTTGTACATGGAACAGTAGGTTGTGCAAGTGTAATAACACATGGATTGACAAAACGTACGACATGTGTCCCGAGATGGGGAGAGTGGGCAATGTGTAGGGGTGTGCTCATACCCCAGCTGCGCTCACAGTAAGTATATGTCATGAGTGCTGTAGAGGGGTGCCAGGTAGGTGAATCATGGGTATGCAATAATGGGCTTAAGTGTGCAGGTGCTGGTTGGCAGAGATGTAGTAGGCCCGCCCAGTGGAAGTCATTAATATTCCTATGTGGGCATAGCAGACGCCTATACCTCACAAACCTGAAGAGCACATCTACTGGATAGTCTGTAAACCATTGGGGGAATACATAGGGACTATATCAGTGCCGTGTACACGATTAGCATGGGTGTCCATATTTATGAATCAGAATGTAACAAAGTCCAACTAAACACTTCTAGAACTAGTGATATTAGGTGGACAGGTGGCGGAATACAGGTAATGACTGATGACAACATGTATGAGTCATAAACAGTATGTACCTCGACAAACGTGAATGAATACATATGCCCTGTGACTGTCAATGTGTCTGGTTAATAGAACCAATCATCTAAATGTGTCCCTCAGGGTGTTATGCAGTGTCCCTGATACAGTGTTCATTCTCCCCCATTGGTATGTGAGGTCTACTAGTGACGGAAAGCGCATATTTTGCTGACCACCTTAGGTAGATGATAGCATAATAGGTTTGGATTGCCACCTGTTCGCCTTTGTGAGGGACACGCCACTCTGGGCAGTTGTGTCCTGCAAAATGAATGTTATGGCACATGGCCTGTGATTTCTGGAAAGGAGGTCATATATTGTGTGTAGTGGTGTCATAAAATGATTTAGTTGTATCAGAAACAGCTACATGTTATAGGAAACAGTATTAGCAACGATAATACTACATGAATAACCTTAACGTATGCAAACCGATGAAGTAGTCAGTTTACTACTGGCTGTGGGTATGTGTTGCCTTGCCAAATGTGATAGCTCTACATATAGGTCCTATAGGGCTGCTACAATTCCGAATGGCCAAAGTGGGACCTGCTCTGTAGAAATGTCAGACGTACCAGGGAAGAACATACCTACAGCCATGCATAGTACAGAAATATACATATTAGCACAAATCAAAACTTAGTCTAGCAGCAGTCAAGTTGCTTATGCTACTTCACATAACATATCGACGTGTCATGTATACAAGAACCGTTACATGCAACTATTACAGACACGTAGAATATAAGAATGTCATCTAATCAGGACAATTACAATGACTAGAGTATTGTCACATGACACATATGCCTAATGAGGGACTGTCCCATGCAAAGTGGGAAAGGTGTTACTCCTACAGTCTCCTGTCGTCCAATCTAAAAGGTGGAAAACCTACATTAGGTATGCGGTAGCAGGACCCGGCAGAGAGCTGCCGTTAACCAAATAACATTCACATGTCAGCATTGCAGAGTATCGGTTCCCATGTATCAGCCAGATGGGAGCAGATTGTATGAGGAACACGCATATAATATGATTATGTCACTGGACAGGCCGCCGAGTCCGTACAGTCGAACGCCTGCCGTCGCCTAATGGTTAGACATACCTGATACTGTCATCATGTAGTCCGATGTAATATGCATCACAAGGGATTGCTCACATCCAGCGTGAGTGACAAATGTAAGCACAAATGTCGGTGAGCGAGTGGGTGTAAGCGTGTTTGTCTACCAGTATGCCAGTAGTGCACTGTTAAAGAAATGTGGAGTCTAAATGAGTATAAGGAGCTGTAACCAGAGGTCAGCAGTGCTTAACACCGTGCAAACCCACTCACAACCGCTCCCACCTGCTGGAATGTGCCTTACCCACTCCGTATCCAAAGGCGTCGTTCTGTCCGCAAACAAAGAACCGTCCTTTGCACGTGTTGATAGTAATACCCTGTGCACACAGCTCATGTGAATTACCAATACACCATGGCATATGTACAGACAATAGACAGTACCACACACATACCATACAGCACAGTCATCCAACAGTATAGCAATGTACTGGTAGATATATCAGGACCACTGGTGTTTGCAGACCTGGCCGTCCTGTGTTTCAGTGTGTGAGCATGCCCAGTATGACTGTTACGCATGTTGTCGACTGACATTACCATCATAACTTCATGTGTTTGAGCATGCCAAGTATGGTCAACTGGATCGCATGTGTCACATGTCCAGATAGTCAGTACTGTGGTGCCGACCCCTGCGTTGTACACTGACAGGTGGCATGCTTTGTCTGCAGGGTAGCTAATGTTCATGTGGCATTGACATTTGCCACATTTCTGCACAGTGTGGGGGGACATCCAACTGCATCCACAGTCCTACACAGCACCGGGGGTGGCGCACATGACTCTCACATGTGTACATTGGAAGGGGGGCACAGCTGATGGTTGTACACATTTGCCACTACTGTACTGGTATGCCAGGTACTCCATTTCAGTGTGTGGACCTACCTAAATTGCTGGTTGGAGGCATACCAGTGTACATCAGATCCTAGCTTTAATTACCAGATTAGTGGTGTCGGACATCCTTGCCTTCACAACCTACATCCAACTGCCTGGCCTGCTGTAGACTGTGTGTGTCTGTGGGGTTTGAGGTCATTCATTGAGCATATCCAGAGGCCTTGTATAGCATTTGTCTGTACTGGACTACACCTGTCCAGCTGTATGAGACTTGTGTGGGCTGTATGGACACACATGATGTTCAGCCCATAACCTGCAGTGAGTTAGGACACCCTGTCTAGTACTAGCTACTATTGTGACCCCGGTATGTGCTACAGATGTCATGGTGCCACTATGGACGTGTACTGTCTGCTGCCCTAACAGTCGGCCACCAAATTCCCTTGTATGCCCACATCCATACCATAGCAACAGGTAAATACACATTCTAATACAACTGCCAATTGTTAGGTCGATTGACTTACCTTGGGGGTGTTCCATACCTGAGGATGGTGCTGGAGGGCTGCCTATGTCGGATGCACACAGTGCACTTCCTATACATGGCTGAGCACAGGTAGTGTCATGTTTGGCATCCATTGTACTGTCTGTGCGGGTCAGAGAGGGTGAAATCCCTGGTACCTACTGTGTCAGTGCATATGCCTTGTGTTGCCTCTTTGCTTAGGGCAGGTCATATTGTGCACGGCCCTTTCGCCTACTGGGCCCAGCTCAGGTAGTTCCTCCTCCAAGTCACACTGTGCTTGTACAGGCCTTGGCATTGGTGGTGGGCCGTGTGGCCCTGCCCCATGCTTTTCCTGCTGCAACAGTTACTGCAGGATCAGATTGTGTAGCATAGCAAATACCATAACAATTTGTGTGCATGTAGCTAGTGAATACTCCAGGGCTTCACTGGATGTGTCCAGACACCAGAACCATGACCTGAGTATCCCAAACACATGCTCAATTATATGTCTTTCCTGTACATCCACCTCATTATGGTGTGATTGTTTAGGTGTGTGTGCATTGCTGATGGGTGTCATCAGCCACGACTCCAGTGGTTACCCAGCATCCCCCACTAGGAGACTGTAGGGGATGTCCATATTGGCAAAGGTGTGGTACAGCTGCGTCAGATGCCATATATCAGAATCATCATAGCTTCCAGGGCAGACAGCACACACATTCAGTTTAATGGCCTGGCCATCGCATATGGCCTAGCTGTTGGAGGGTATGCCCCTGCAGTTAATGTAGGCCCTACCCCGCTCACCAGGTGGTGCTTTGCATACGTGCATGCAGGCTATAGCACCTAGTACTCCAGGGTAGTCAGCCATGTGGTGGAAGAGATGCATATTGCTGGTCTACAAATCACATGTGTTGAGGACATGTACGTGCTCACTAGCATGTGTTGACATGGCGTCTGTGAACTGGTGCAATACTCTGGATGCAGATGCCTGTGAGATCCCCATGATATCCCCAGTTGTGCTTTGGGAGGTACCTGTGGCTAGTATACCTAGGCCAACACATACCGTGGTATCCACTGTGATGGGTTTCCCTCGGCCTGTTCGATGTGTCAGGTGTGGCTGGCACAGGTCAACAAGCCACTGTAGGAGGACTCTGTCCATCCCATAACGCTCCACTATCTGCAGCTCATGTAGCCCCTGGTAAGTCACCCTGGGTCTGTAAAGTCTTATGTCACCTCACTAAGGGTTGTTCGGCAGCATACACATCCTCACCACCCTTAGCCTCCTGCACATGTTGGTCTATGTTGTCTGCTGCAGCCCTTCTCATTTAGTTGGACTGTGTTGTGAAATGTCCCCGATGTATACACCGGTGGTGTAGAGTGTGGAAGAAACCTGTGTGTATGGTGCTTGCTCACATTACCGTAGTGTTCTGTTGAGGGCTGGCCATGTAATCTGCTGATTGTGCTGATCATCACCTGTTTGTGCAGCCTGTTCACCTTGACTACTCCACTAAAGCTGTTGTCCTTCCCAATTTCATCAGGCAGGTATAGGCACACCCCTAGCTTAGGCATGCTAAGGCAGGAGCAATCCCGAGGCACAGGTCTCCAATGTACGTACAGTATGCCTGACCCCCCTCCCATTCTTTCTTCTATATTCGAGCCCTGCACCCGGCTAGCTACACACATATACTCCTGGGATCTGCATCACACCCTGGGGATAAACGGGATTCACTATTGTCAACCTCATCTGCATAGTATAGTCATCTAATGCATAGTTATATGATCCATACCGAACCTTCAAATTAATAACCACTGCTTACTGTCGCTCAGATCCATACACAACTGGTTAAAGGTGCCTTACTATCACCGTATTTGATGTCCCTTGGTCTTCCCAGCAACAAAATAACCAGTGTCTACATGACTAGATCCCGGGATCCTGCACATCACAGACGATGTGTTTTACCACTACGCCATGGCAGATATACATACATCCAAGGTGATCACATACAGATCATCCAGCACAAACATTAAATAGTGCTAATGTCCACATACATATATGTATATATCTATGTCTATCTATATCTACATATATATATATATATATATATATATATATATATATATATATAGATATATATATATATATATATATATATATATATATATATATATATA
The DNA here is from genome assembly GCF_019279795.1 of Protopterus annectens. NCBI lineage: Eukaryota > Metazoa > Chordata > Ceratodontiformes > Protopteridae > Protopterus > Protopterus annectens. The sequence goes on from NC_056735.1 coordinate 924,654,578, forward strand.
TATATATATATATATATATATATATATATATATATACATACACACACATATACATATACATATACATACACATACGTAGATATTGCATTTATATCACAACAGCAGACCACATGACACCAAAGCATTAGAGAAGAATGAAAAGGAAACCACATGTGCCACCTGCATTATGCAGTGGTGTTACTATCAAGGCAAGTGTGTTTCGTTGCATCACACGGGTCAGACTGTATTAAGGGTAAGAGTAGGGCTCCTGACATTTACTCACCAGACCTATTGGCGAATGTATGTGTGGACAACCCAGTGTCTTGGCCAAATGAATTTGCTACAAGCTTCTCATATTGCACTGTGAACATTTATTTGCTAAAGGAAAACTCGTCATTATGTTCAGTATTCTTTTATTTATTTGCTTCCACTTAAAACATGTTAGTTTGCATCCTGTATCTGGAATGTTTATTTTCATTTTATGTTGTTAGATCAAGCCAAGGGTGTTAATCCATACAAAAGTTATAAAAAGCATACTTATATTATGATCTGTGTACTTTTACAACCTGACCCTCAAAACAATAGTCCAAGCCCAGGATTCATGAAGCTCGACGCAAGGCCGGCGTTAGGCTTGCGCTGACCGTGCGCCGTGTAGATGGCGCAGTAGCGCCAAATGCATATTAATGAAGGCACGCTGCCGCCACATCCACGTGCATAGGAAACAAGCGTGAGTGCATAGGGCGTGTCGAAGTGCCGCACGGAAGCGTGGAAATGTCGGCTGTCGACGTGCAACCTAAAATGCTTGAATATAACAATTTGCCTGCAATAGTAATCACACCTGTCAGTGTCCGTGGATACCGAAACATATGCAGAGCATGCAAGACAGTTCTTGCTAACACAAAATTAAGAAGCAAACACAAATGGATGGTAGGGAATATCGAGTCTCCATCCCTCGAACAAATGACATTGAAAACCATGTGCCCGTATTCTAACGCAGTGTAGATAGTTATACCAAGTGGAAGTGAAACGCATCATGTTAGCGTGCTGCCAATAGCTACGTCTAGCCCAATGGTCAGGGTTACCAGCTATCCCACATTGTGAGGGATAGTACACAGCTGGGCAGTTGTGTCCATACTAAAACCATTATAAATGTAAATATCCAGCGACCGTATGACAGAATTATATCCCACATCGCATGTAATAGTCACATTCAATAGGTATGTCCGTATGTAACATACCACACATGACAAGAAATAGAATAATCAAGAAAACAAAACAGAAGGAGCATATAAACTGCTAAAACAATAAGCTAACATGTAGGCAGAAAACAAAAGTATTATCCGTAGTACTGACCGTGGGTATGTGTTGTCCTGTAAAATCTGATTTGTGTCCGGATTATATCCCATCCTGGACATATGAAAATGTGGCAACCCTACCAATGGTAAGAGCAGTCGGTCAAAATCCGCCCATATGCGGTCCAAGCCATTCTTGTCAGGATGTGTCACAGTTGAACGGGTATTACCCGGGTGTACCAACCATGTCATGAAAGTTAAGTATGGGTGTGTACCTATGTGCGTGATGTACAGCATGTGGAAGGTGAAACATGCCAGGGTAGTCCACACAACCATACAGGTACCTGACATATGTAGTGTATGCAATGTGTTCCCTTGACCGTGTCATGGGCCATCAACCAAAGAAGGGATGGATGGAGTGTCAGGAATATGTGTGTGTGGGGGATGGGTAATGGTATAATCCACAAAGGCGAGACTGTGTTGGATGCAGAATAGGTGAACTGGAGGTGTATGAGAGAGCAGCGGGTGAATCAGAAAGAAACACAAAGAACAAGTGTACACATCTGCAATACAATCTGACAGGCCATACTGTAGAACACAATCACACAAACATATGAATATTAAAATGTGCAATAAACATGTACAGAAACGTCACAGGCACATATCCACAGAATGGTCTGGATGGACCTGGCCCATCCAAATGCAACACACCTGGATGCATAATTGAATACCCATCATCCCCTCCACAGCACACAACCTGTCCCCATACCTGAATGTCCAACAAATCCAGCCATACTCAGCCTACCAGCTTGGCGCAGCCATATCTACACATAGTGACCACTACTCATATGTAGTAGGCAGTGTCACCCTAGGCAGTGTCAGAATTGCAAACTATGTATCCCTTGCATGTAAAACCCTAACACATTTTCAGAATACAAAAGAATGGATGGTATTGGTCATGTTCAATTTTTGGATATCCCTCATGGGATAAGCAACCTATGTAAACATCAGAATTGGTATCACAACACAATGTCCAGTTCTGTAGACATCTGGACACAAGTTGAATGTGCAGTAGTGGTGCACGAGACTGTTCAGCCCTAGACAGTCATGCAGAACCTAGTACCCAGGATCAAACTCCTGCCCGTGACGCACATCTCCCCACATGAATAATCGAGAGAATATATTGTACACATTCGCATAGTGGCACTTGGAAATAGGGTGATTAAGGCACTGACATAAACAGGGTACCTCCTGACCCACTGTGTGAGGGACAGTCACTGTTTGGGTAGGTGTGTCCTGACCAAGAATGATACAATGGCAAATGTCCTGTGATTGTAGGAAATAACTATGTACCATACTTCATGTAACAGTTGCCTAAATCAGTCATGTCT